>NC_134584.1:63413543-63713856 GCF_037038515.1 Microtus pennsylvanicus | reverse complement strand
CTTAAGTAACCAGAGATAATCAGATAAACACCCAGACTTTTCTAATAATAAGTCAATTTCTCACCAATGAAATATTACAGACACTACATCTTGCTTTATATGTGTGACAGAATTTTCACTTTCCATGAGATGACATTTTAACTTGGCAAAAAACAACTTTTAAATGTCTAGGATCAATTATTTGTTTCACAGCTTTCTCATTAACTGTCTCCTCCTTCCAGTCTGCTCTTTGCTTGAAAATTATGACTGCACTTGTCAGGCCTTCTGATTAGCAGAGAATATCACCTTGCTGCTTGGGACAGATAAGAGAGGGGCTTTTACTACAGTCGGGGAGGATCACTGAATTGTCAAAACCATTAAGCACAGCAGATTCCTCCTTCTCCTTTAGAGAGTCAGTACATTAGAGCATGAGATAAGGTAGCCAGTGAGAACACAGGCAGAAGAATTGGCTGCTAAGTTTCAATGACGCTGTGTGCTATGCTATTCTGACTTCCTAGGCCCTCTCACTGCTGGGAAGATGAGCAGTGATAGACTACAAAGGGGAGTGGAAGACATCTGGGATGAGAATGTGACATGGCGTGGTAACCTTTCCTTGATAAGGACTTTAGAATTAACATTAATTAACTATTTGATTCTTATTCACATAGGTATGCTACTTACCAGTCTCTAGTCTGTGCCAGAGAAGGGTTAGTCAGACTAGCATTCCTGTCTCCTTGCTTTTTCATGTTCCCATGCTGGTGCACTAACCCCAGTGAGAGCACAACTAGGTCATTTCTCCTGTGTCTAATCACAAGACTGAGTCCCCGAATGCTCCTTAACTTTCCGTTCTATAGAGGGGCCAAAGGGTTGTCCTTGATCACCGTCTACTCTTCCACTATACATGATCTCAGGCAACAAATGGTTAGGAGAATATTAAATTATTAAACTAAGTCAGAGCCACAGTTACCATAGTAACTATAACTGTCTTATTATCACTTGATGCTTGATTACCTGTCAGAATTCACCTCTGTAATTAAAATCTGTGAAGGCAAAGGCGCCATTTCCCCTGTTCTTTATTTTATCCCTGCTACCCAGCCAAACGCTCATCAGAGGGAATGAAGAGAAAAAAAATTATTCAATGAACGGTCAAGGAAAATGACACATAGGATGTTATATGAGAGCCTCTACAAAGACATGGGTCATTCATTTATTAATTTATTCAAAATTGCATTTTCTTTCTATAGATAATATAATTTTATGACAAAGCATTGGCTTTTATCATGTATATGGGGAGGCTTCTTTCTCCAAAAGACCAAGGCCAACCTTGCATAAACAACAATCCATCAGCTTGCTTGATGGCTTTTGATCAGCTACACCACTGGGCTTCTTATTTCTGTAAAATATGCCTTTACTAAATCATTGTGACAAGTCCACAGTGAGGGTGTTTGCTGCTGACAAAGGACCAGACTCCAAGACAAAGAGGGATTGTGCAGTGCGGAGGGGAACATTTGCATCCCAGGATCAAAGCCAATGGACTGTGACCATGCAATCATCTAATCCACTGGGCAGGACATAGGTCACCTCCGGAGAGGAAATTTTCTATCACTGCCAACTACAGGATGGAGGAGTTGCTAAAGTGTTGGAGAATATTATTGTAGGAGTAAAACCACTCTGGAGATTGGGCAATAGCTCTGGAATACTGATTATTGGCTGAGCAGAATCATTCTTTTATTTGTATAGTTTATCAGATTTTTACAGAAAATACCTAATGTTCATTTTATGCAAAAATATTTTTATGGTGAGTTAAAAACAAAATATGCTAGTTTAGGAAGATGCAATTGAGTGCTGTTTTAAATGATCATAATTAGGTTTTTAAAATGCTTTCACAATTTTACTTGAGTTTGGATACATTTTGCAGTTTAGGAATTGAAAACACTTCTGAATCCTGTGATGAAAACCCAATGTCTTCTGATCAGAACTCTTTCTATTCTATGTTTTTTATACCTATGCAATGTAATCTCTTAGGTATTAAAAGATAAAATTTAAACACTTTTCCAAAATGAAAAAAATGATAGATTTTGTTCAACTGCTGTAAAATATTTTAAACAACAGTTTAATTGTTTGAATTGGTAATGTAAAGTGTTTACTACAGTTGGACTCTAGCACCTTTCATGAGTTTATTTATTTTTCTCCACACCAGAGATGAAGAACCTTCTTCAGTGTAAGTGACAGACTGCAAACGGAATGTCAGTACATAAAAATCCTCTGGTTTATATATCAGCTGAAAAAACCATAACTCTTTAGCACAAAAAATTTATATACAAGTTAAAGAGAAAATTGGGCACGTTTTCAAAAATCATCAGATGAGCTCAATTGTTTTGTCATTATTTTACTTTACTCTTCAGTTTTCTAGGGTTTATAAAAACAAACACCTATGTCATGTCATTTTACTACTGTATAGCTGAATACTCTTTTATTAAAATATGTGTTATTTTATATCTTACAACTGTTCTATTTTTATGCTCAATAAACTTATTAATAAATCTTTGGTTTTGCCTGAACTCATTAAAATTTCTCTATGTAATTTTTCTTCAATGTTATATGAATTTAAAGTTTTCATGAGAATGTAATTTAAATAAAAGCAATAATTCTTTTACCCGCAAATAAAATTATTGCACCTACATTAAGAATTCTCATTCATTTGAGAACAACCCAGAATTTATTTTAAAGGCAGTATTTAGTAAGAAACAGAATCCAACCTCAGTTTTTATTACTTCTTTTTTTTTTTGAGATACAGTTTTTCTTTAACTTTGGAGCCTGTCCTGGCTTGTAGACCAGGCTGGCTCCCAACTCACAGAGATCTGCCTACCTCGACCTCTCGAGTGCTGGAGTTAAAGTCATGCACCATCACCATCTGGCGATTACTTCTTTTTTTGAAATGATAATATACTTACATCATTTTCCTCTTTACTTTTCTTTCTCAAAAGCCTTCTACATACCCATTGTTCTCTTTTAAATTTATGACTTTTTCCATTAATTGTTGATCTATACAAGTATGAATACAAATATACATATATTCCTTAACACAACATACAGGCTGTATAATGTTGCTTGTATGTACATTTGAATGCTATTTCTCTCACTCTCAGACTTCCTTAGTTGCCTATAGCTCTCTGTGTAGAGTTGAGTCCCCTTGGGTTTTCCCATTCACTTTAACATGTCGATTGCTGTATATTTGTTTAACTCATGTTTAGGCAGTCATGTTGGTGAGAATTTATGTGTGTTGCTTCAGATATTAGAAGACAGTCTCACATAAAACTCCTTGATCTTCTGACTCTTACAGTCTTTCATCCCTCTTTGATGTGTTCCCTGAGCCTTAGGAGTGTGGGGGAATTGTTTTGTATTCGTATCTATGAGGACTGGGCTCCATAACTCTGCATTTTGATTGATTATAGTTTTCTCTAGTAGTCTCTGTCCATTGCAAAGAGAAATTTCCTTGATGTAGAGTAATGACTATACTTATCTGTGGGAATAAGGACAAATATTTAGAATTTAGTTAAGGATTATTCTGGTTTATTAAAGGGGTGGTTGACGGTTCTCCTCCAAGATACTTAACATCACTAGCCAAGTGTAGTTGGCTACATTTCCAGTACTAGGCATGAATTCCCTCTTATTTTTTTTGTCTTTTTTTCCTTTTTTATTAAATTTATTTATTTATTAAGGATTTCTGCCTCCTCCCCACCACCGTCTCCCATTTTCCTTGAATTCCCTCTTGTTGAATAGATCTTAAGTCCAATTAGAAATCTGTTGGTTATTGCCAAGGTATATGTGACATCAATGCAGCCTTAGGGTTACTATGGCATTCTGGTGTTTGTTGTGGTTCATAAGTATCATAACTGGGCAGGACTGTTCATTGCTTCTCACCTTTGGATACTTTTTAATAAAAAAGCATATTTGTCTAATTAATTGCCCCTTCTGCTATGATCTATATTATTTCTCCATTTTTTCCTTTTCCTTTCAGATAAAAACTTTGTAGTTTGATATGAATATTTCTGGCAGTATTCCCCTGATTTGGTTTCAGTGTTTAAATTATGAGTATAAAGAAATCTGAAACCCTCTCTTAAGTCCTACCTCCTTTTCTACTATGGTTTTGGCACAATTCTTCTGTTGGAATAATAGATAGCTTTAGTAAAATTTGGTTTCAAAATATTAAGATACCAAGTCTGAGTTAAAATACAAAAAGAACAATCCATTTAAATATTGCCATAAACTTGAATTCAGGCTTTGACCATATATCCTAACATCATAGAAACTCTGCCCATATCGACAGGTGTTCTTTAAATGAGGCAAACTTCTGAAGATGAACTAGTTGAAAGACCATCAAATGTTGTTATTAAAATAGTTACTCAGGGAAGATTGCACAGTGGGCTCAAGCATCTACTGCACAAGTATGAGTTAAGGACATAAGTTCAAATCCCAAGCACCCATATAAAACAAACAAACAATGACAACAAAAGCCATTACTGGGACCCCAGTGTACTAACTGTACTGGTGGGGATGGCAAACCTCCTCTGGCATCTGAATGTGGGCACATATCACTTGTGCGTAGAACACACACTCACACAAATTATTGCGTAGGTTCTTATTTTAAAAAGCTTAAAATTCAGTGGAAACTTCTATTGCTGTTTCACTGTGATTTATGCAGCTATGGAAAAATCTTTCATTATTTAATCATGGATGAAGATCATTAGAAACATGTAATATTGTGTGTGTGTGTGTGTGTGTGTGTGTGTATGTGTGCTTTGTATGGACATGAGTGTGTGGTGTATGCACCTGTGCATATTCATGTGAAGCCTAGAGCAGGATTTAGGGTGTCTTCCTCCCTTGTTCTCCACAATATTTCCTTGAGACAGGGTCTCTCATAAAACCATAAGTTTAATGTTTTGTCTAAACAGGCTAACCACTGCTCTAATGGTCTGTCTGTCTCCATTCATGCGTGATGGAGTTCTAGGCACACTCAGTCAAGCATGGATTTGTAACATGAGGGCCAGCTGTGGGGATTTCTGTCCCACCCGGTACCCCACAGCTGGCAAACCCCAAAGAAAATCACACAGAGATCTCCATAAAAACTGATTGGTCCATTAGCCCATTAGCTCAGGCTTCTTGTTATCTCTTGTAGCTTATATTAACCCATTGTTCTTATCTATGTTAGCCAAATGACTGGGTACCTTTCTCAGCCAGGTAGATTACATCTTGCTTCTTGGTGGTCTATGTAGGAATGGGAGGAATGAGCTTCCTCCTTTCAAGCATTCTAGTGTTCTCATGGCCCAGCCTCTACTTCCTGTCTGGTTGACCCTCCTATACTTCCTGCCTAGCCAATCAGTGTTTTATTAAAATACGTGATTGACAGAATACAGACAATTCTTCTGTGCCATGGATTTTTACATAAGTGCTGGGAATTTGAACTCAGTTTCAATATGTGTAGAGAAAAGTGCTCTTAACCCCTGAGCCATTTCCTCAGGCTTTCTTTTTAAACTTTGTTATGCTACGGTATCAAATGCCATCATTATTGAAATTCAGGTATCATGATATTTACCTTCTAGAATAAAGAAATGTGAACTTATATCACATACTAATTATTTCTATTTTTGGCAAGCCATACTAATAGTTGTCCCAAAATATTCTTCACATGATCATTCCATATTTCATGTAATAATATAAAGTATATCTTATAAGGAGTCTAAATAATTGACAGTACTTGATCTTAAACTGCTTATTAACAGTTATAAAAAAATCCCAGTGAAGCGGTGGCTATGGAATGATATAAACAGTATGCCCCGACTGTCTAGCTTCTCACTTGGTATCTGACCTTAGTGTCCTCTTTCACAGAGCCACATGGCCACGAGCAGTGTCTGTGTAGAGCACTTGGCATGACTTCTGACCTTGATTTTTTTTATTTATTAGACTAAAAAAATACCAATCCAAGTTCCCACTCCCTCCTCTCCTCCCATTCCCTCCACACACCCTCCCATACCACCCCCATCTAATCCTCAGTGAGCCGAACTTGACTTTTACTCTTATTTTTTCTGGTCTGGTTTCCTGTTCTAAGTAAGTGATTTCCACCCACCGTCTAGACACAGAGCACTTGAAGTTCTGAGTAGTTCTACTGTTATACATTTGCAAACAGCATTGGAGAAGATAAAGAGAAACATGTGGCTTACATGAAAGTTAAAGTCTGAATCCCATTTTTTGCTGTGAATATTTTTTTTAAAAAAATAATAATCAGTTTTGTAAAACTGTCACACCGAAACAGGAAAATTCTGAAGTTCTAAATAAAAATTATAAACTACTCCAAGTGGTAACTTGGTAAAATGACTGAAAAATTCCAGAATTAGGAAATCTCTTTTTCATATACTTGTGCTAACAAAAATTCATATGTAGCTTTATTTTAAAGGCTTAAAGTTTAGCAGATCATTTTCAGCATTAAAAAAATCATGAAAATTTCTGCTTATCCATGACAAAATGTTCCAGCATGTACTTGGTTTTTCAATGTGATTTTTCTTACCCTCTACATTTCTTCCTTAATCTCTTCTTACATGTTGAAGAAAAGTAAATGAAAATGTATCTGTGTGATGAATCCATTAATTTGTTGAGAGAAAACTGTTCTAATTTTTCTTCTGTTGTTGTGATAAGACACCATCTCAAGCAACTTAGGGGAGGAAATGGTTTATTCTGATATAGGTTACAGTTCTTAGTTAAAATAAGTCAGGGCAGGAACTCAAGCAGAAACCTAAAGGGCTGGTTGCTATTTTACATGGAGTTACATCTAAGCAGGGAGCTCACAAAGAAATATAACAGGGGCCATTATGTTGCAGCTTAGTAGCTGGCTTGATTTTGTTCTCTCAGCAAGCTTTCTAGTACTGCCCAGGACCACTTGCCCAGGGAATGGTGCCATCAACAGTGAGCTAGGCCCTCCTATATCAAATAACAATCATGACAATCTCCCACAGACAGGTAAGGGTGATCTGAGAATGTTCTCAGCAGAGAATCCCTTCTCAGGTAACATATGCCATGGCAAGGTGATAATTAAGCTAACCAGGACAAATTGTTTTGGTGGAGTTAAGTTATGTTGCATTAGTCTGTCCTTAAAATAGCCAAAGGATTTTCTCACCCATGAATACTTAAGGGTCACTCTTTGATACCATTTTGCTAAAATTTTAAGTTAGATAATATCACCCTAGACAATCAAGGTAGGTTTCCTGCTTTTTTATAAAGAGCATAAGTGATGTTTTTATTTTTTATTTCTTGCTCAAGTTGGCAATTTTATTAAAAAAAAAACAAAACAAAATAGAAAAACATAAACCAAAACACCAAACGGAAGCTCACACAGGAAGAGAGGGCCCCAGGGTGAGGCTGCCCTCCGCCTGCTAAGCATCTTGCTGCTGCACGAATGGGTTGGGGATGGCCTCCATGCCATCCTGTGGGCAGAAAAGCACCACCAAGGTGCCGCGGCACACCATGAGCCTCAGCTGCCCTGTATCCTCGTCAAACCCTTTCAGGATCCCGCTGGCTTCCCGGCCACCCTGGAACTTCACTTGGATGGTCTTGTCAATGTACTTAGACAAGTCCAAGATGCTTTCTTTCTTCTTTATCTCTTTGTCTGCCATCTTGCCGCAGCGTGCTGCTCTGCGCAGGCCTGGTGTTTTTATTTTTAAAGACTTCTTTTATTTTCTGAGATTGTGATATAATTACAATACCCTCTAGTTTACCTCTTCCCTCCAAACTTTTCTTATAACCCTCCTTCCTGTCTTCCAAATTTGTGGCACCCTTTTTTCATTAAATTATAGAACAGGTGGCAATGTTCCTTGTGAGAAACTCTTTTATTATTTTCACTTAAATATGGTAACTACTGATATTTTCTTATTTGATGTCAGGTTGTATAATAAGTAAACAGGAAAAACCACACAAATATTTGAACTAACACATTCTTCATAAAATAGGGCAGAGCACTCATGTCCATTGTATCATCATTTTTGCAATTGGTGAGTCACTAGCAGTGATAGAGTGGAATGACAACCAAGATGTGTATGTGTACGTGTGTGTGTGTGTGTGTGTGTGTGTGTTGCACAAATAAATATAACCTGCTTTGTTAGATTTTGCTCTTTGTGTGTGTTTCATGGCCTCTAACAAGCTCTACTGGCCAACCAACAAAGAGGATCATGCCTGGGAGTGGCTGTCTCTTCTCCCAGCAGTCATTAGTTTTCTGTAGTTCTTTGTCTAGGGCTGGTAATTAGAATTGCAAGCTAATACACCTTTAGATATTGTAGTTTTTATTCGTTGATTGACTCAGTGATAGCTTTACTGTGAGCTCCTTTGCAGAGAGAGAGAGGTCCTTGCTTCTCTTAATTTGTACATGGGATTAACATGTGCAATTAATGATCTAATGTGTCATTAGATGATTTGATTTCTATCAAACTATGTGGATCAATTGACAAGGTAAAGAACTTATTAATTGGTGATTTGGAAGAATGATATTAACTTTAGTTAAGAGGACTTTGGGGACCTTGTAGATTTTTATGGCATTTTTAAAAATGCTGCTGCAGTGGGCAATCAGAAAGTAACCTTGACCATAGGACGAGTACCAGCGAATGTTCAAGTGAGACAACTTAGGTTGAACAAGGATCAATGGAAAGAAGTACTTATGGTTATTTTTGTTTTTGTTTTCAGACAGGGTCTCACTATGTAGCCTTGTTTTGCCTAGGCTCATATCACACTCACAGTGATTTCCCCTCCTACTTCTTCCACCCAAGTGCTGGAATTAAAGTCACAAATCTCCAAACATGGCTGACTAAATCTTTTGGTAGTTGAATGAGAATGCCTCCCATAAGGTCATATGTATTACTACTTGGTCTCGTTGGGTGGAACTGTTTTTGAAGAATTAGGAGGTATGGCCTTGCTAGAAGAGTGTGTAAGAAGGGTGGGCTTTGCAGTTTCAAGACTACTATTATTCCAAGTAAGTTTCTCTCTGCCTCCTACTTACAGATCAAGATGTAAGTGTCAGCTGGTCCTTTGACCCTGCCTTTGAAAGAGTAAAATCCAATGAAATGCTCTAACCTCTGAGAGAGTAAGTCTAGTTAAATGCTTTCTTTTATAAGTTGCCTTGGTCATGGTGTTTTATCATAGCAATAGAAAAGTAACTAAGATAATAGTTTGTATCAATGAGTGAGCCATTGCTGTAATAGACCTGACCATGTGATTGAATGTAGAAGACTTTGAGGTTTGGGGACTAGGAATGTAGCTGAACACTGTAAGCAGAACCGAGAGCTATGCAGGCTATGGAGGCTCAGCTCAGGAGGTTCCTGAGAAAAATTTTTGCAGCTTGGTTAGGGACAAGTATTGTGACAGTTTGGAAAATAATGTGCTTCCTTCTGCCCTTGTCCTATGAATTTCTCGAGGCTAAATTGAAAACCAATATAATAATTTATTTGGTGAAAGAGATTTCAAGACAACTTAATCTGACTCTAATTACATGGCTATTAGTCTTATGCAGACTATAAATAAAAGAGGAAGTAGAGCAAAAATAAATAAAAAATGTACAGTCTGAAAGAAAAAAAAAAACCAGGGAATTTAATACGGAAGTCAAGACTTGTGCTGAAAGAGTTTAGGAGGTCAGGGCAAGGTCTGATATGCACTGGGATAAAGGTAACTTGAGGGCAAAACGTCACCCCAGCTCAGTTGATAAATTGTGAAAAGAAAAGACAAAAAGACTTTCCTATTTCTAACAAACAATAAACCAAAACTGCTGCAAATGTGACTTAAGGCAGTCAGGATTCACCTTGTATTGGAACTGTGGTCTACATGGTTCTTGCTTTAGCGTCACATAGACCACACAAATAATGGGTTGTGGAATCACTGTCTGTGGTTAAAGAGAGCCACTGAAGCCGGGACGTGGCAGGTGAAGCCATGAATGGAGGCCCTGAGAGGTCAACCAGTGAAGCTGTGAAAATGAAGCTTGGATTCTGATCGGAGAGCTCAAGACATTAGATGAGCCAAAGCTGTGTGCTATCTGCCTTGGAGAATTGGTTCCACTCAAGAACTGGAACCAGCTTGGAAAAGAGATGTATATTGCAGTAAAAGCTGTGAAGAAAAGAGCCATATAAGCTCTTTGAATTCAGAAATAAGCCTAAGCATTTGGAGTTTGTCATGCTGGGTTTTAGTCTTGCTTTAGTCTAGGATTTCACCACTACGCCCAATTCCTCCCTTTTGGAATGATAATGTGTATTTGGAGGCTGCTCGTTTGTTTTCTGGTCACCCAGACTTCTGAAATAATCACACAAAAATATGTATTAATTGTAACACTGTTTAGCCAATAGCTTAACTGTATTTCTAGCTAGCTCTTATATCTTGAATTAACCCATTTCTACTAATCTGTGTATCACCAAGTGGCTGTGGTTTACAGGCAAGGTTCTGGCTCATGTGTCTCCAGTGGTGGCTACATAGCTTCTCACTCACTCTGCCTACTCTCTCCTCCTATATCTGCTTAAAACTCCTACCTTGCCCTGTTCTGAAAAGCCACTGGCCAAAATTTATTCAATAACCAATAAAAGCAAAACATAGACAGAAGAACTTCCCACACCAATAATGTATATTCTGTGCCATTTTATGTCAAAAGTATGTAATTTACTTTATGATTGTAGGGAGTTGCAAATAAGAAGCTACCTTGATTCTCAGAGAGCCTTTGAACTTTAGATTTAAAAAAAATTATTGTGAATGTAAAAGACTATGGGTATTTTTAAAGTTGTACAGAACACATTTTGCATTATGATATAATCAGGAGTATATAGGGGCCAAGGAGTGTAATATGGTGGTTTAAATGAAACTGCTTCTCTATACATTTATATGTTTCAATACTTTGTCCTCCAATGGCTGGAACGGCATGGGAAGGATTAGGAAGTGTGGCCTTGCTAGAAGAGAGGTGTTTCATGGGCATAAACTCTGAGGATTCAAAAGACTTATGCCATCTTCAGTAGGACTCTCTCTCGGGCTCTTACTTGAAGATCAAGATGTGAACTACAGTAGCAAAATTATAGTTATGGAATAGCAATAAAAATAATTTTATGGTCATCACAACATGTGGAACTCTATTAAAGAATCACAGCCTTAAAAAAGTTGGGGACCACTGTATTAGTTGTCTTGATCATGGTGTTTTGTCATAGCAATAGAAAAGTGACAAATATAGATGCACTCTAAAATAAAATGTCAACTGAAGAAGGACACTTAAAAGAAATCTCACACTAGCTCAGAATTGGAGTATAATTGAGGGTTATTTATTTAGGGATAGACTCACAGATCACAATCCTCTGCTGGAACAGGTAACAGCAATCGAATTCTGCAGCCAGAAAAGAGGCCAGATGTGTGCTTTACATCAGCATATATAGTATAAGAGGCCACACCCAAGTGGGCAGGTAACTTAAAGGCTACTGAAGGTGGGAATCCCTACAGCAGTCAATTAAGCATGGTAGAACAGAATTGTAATAACTGAAACTTGAGGCTAAAGGATAAGGATCATAAATTTAAGGCCACGTTGGAAAACATAATGAGTCCAAGGTCATCTTAAAATACATATCAAAATTCTATTTTTACTTAACAGAGAGCTTTAGCCCCATGATAGCATATTTGACTAGTGTGTGCATTACTGTGCTTCATCTTCAGTAACACACATCCCCACACCTCTCTCTCTCCTTCTCTCTCTCTCCTTCTCTCTCTCTCTCTCTCTCTCTCTCTCTCTCTCTCTCTCTCTCTCTCTCTCTCACACACACACACACACACACACACACACACACACACACACACAGAGAGAGAGAGAGAGAGAGAGAGAGAGAGAGAGAGAGAGAGATAAGGGCATGTGGTTTCTTTCTTTAAAGATATTGTATTTTACCCCTCTCATTAAGTCCTTCCCCACTTTATATAAGTTGGCTATTAGGAATGGACTGATTTCTTGGCACTCATTCAGTGTCCTATAACCTAAGGTGATAATGTGCTCTACGTTTTGTCCTGATAATGTCCCTGTGCCCTGCATCTAACTGTCACAGTCTCTACACTTTTTGAGTCTCTGGCTCTATTATTTTGGTTTCTGAAGGAATAAGAATTACAAGTAAACTCAGTCACACACATAAATGATGCCCAATTCTGTGTACTGTTTTCTTCTTTCTCTAGAAACTTCACCTACACTTTACTCTGACTTATTTCATAATGCCACAAGCACCACTTCAATTTCCACCTGTGTCTTTTCTTTCTTATTTAATTCTCTCAACCTTTCTTCATGTCTTGGTTAATCTCCATCATTCTGCCTCTTTCTGTGACTTCATCTCAATGTGACAGTGAAAGTGATTGGGATGTATGTCTAGTCACTCTATCCTGGTCTTTGTAATAAGCAAGTAACTAATGGAAACACTTAGCCAGTTCCACCAAGATTTCTCATCTTTAAGATGAGAGAGATAATAAGGTGATATATATATCAGCTTATTTCTTCTATAATTTGTATGGATCCATATACATTTCTATTCCTTCTTTCTTTCTTGTCATTTTATGTATTCATTTCCTGGAAGCTCTAATCTCCAAATCTTCCTCTTGAAATAATGAATTTGGTTCAACTATTCAAGAATAATTTTTATTCCAATTCTTTAAAAGGATTCTTGAGAAAACTGGGGATTGTGTGACACCCAACTAATTTATGGTTCCTATGAGGGTTAGCTGAATCTCTTGTTATGAATTTCCGAATGTTCCAGTGAAGCCTTTTGTTGATAGACATGCCTGCTCCAATATCCACTCAGAATGCATTGTCAGCCTTATATGCAACTAAGGTACTCCATTGGAGAATTTTAAAACACCCCGAATTTAGCTCTGGAAGTGCAACTTAATACAGATTGCAGTCTGTGATGCAAGCTGTCGCCAGGAAGGAATAAACAACTTCATTCCGTCAAGTAACGACGCGAAGAAATAAAAGTTATAAATGCCTTTGTCAGCCTCATCAAAAAAACATCACATTTGTCTTTCTGAGCACAAGGAAACTCCAAAATTAGAGCTCAACCTGTGAATAAGTGTGTTTTCTTGTATGGAGGAGAAGAGTAATGAGTAGGAGATGACGATATTTCTTTGGCAAGTAGTAGTTTGTGAAGACAAACAAGATTGGGCTACAAAGACATCATTTATAACACCTGCTGGAAATGTAGCTTAAAATTTTACCTGTTTTTCTTCTCTATGCTTTTCATTTTTTTTTCTTTTTGAGGAAGGATCTTGGAATACATATGTTAAGACTATGATGGAACTTTCTACTAATTACTTAGTATTTCTGAGAAAAGATACTCTTTGAATCTTTGGAAAAGAACTACTCAAAGCAACTAAAACAAACGTATTTCATCAAGACTTCCTACCAATCATTTCCTCTCTGATGTTATATAAAGCAATAGAATGCAGTAGGAAGATTTACATTATATTAGTTCTATTCATATGTAAATAGTACAAAGTTCTCTAGAATGTAAACAAAATGTAATTGTTGGTTTGAAATGTGTACCTGTGGCTGGCCTCCACCAGTGGACCTGAGGAGTACCTTGCAATACTGATGAGGTATGTGGTACTATGATTGCTTTATGGATTGCTAGAGATAAAATCCAGGACTTCATGTATATTAGGCAAGGACTCTGCATACTTTTATTTAGATAACATTTTTTCATTTATTTTACATACCAACCACTTTCCCCTCTCTCCTCCACTCTCTTCTCTTTTCTGTCTATCCTGCTCTCCATCCACTCCTTCTTCATCTCCATTAAAAAAGAGACAGACCTTTCATGAGCTTGAACAAAGCATGTCACATCAAGTTGAGGAAGGACTGAGCTCCTCCCTTTAAGTCCAAGTGCGCCCAGGTAATCCGAACAGGTCCTGTTCTCACTGGTAGAAACCTTATCAAGATACCAAGCCACACAATTGTCACCCACATTCAGAGGGTTTCATGCAGGCTTGCTGACTATTGGTCCCATGTCCATGAACACCCACTAGCTCAGGTCAGCTGTCTGTAGGTTTCCGCACCATGATCACCCCAGGACTGCTATAATCCTCCCTCTTTTTCTTCCTCAAGACTCTTAGAGCTAAGCACAGTGCTTCTTTGTGGATCTCTGCCTCTGATTCCATTAGTTACTAGATGAAATATCTCTTATGGCAATTAGAAAAGTTGTTGACAGAGGTTTCTGTTCCACCCAATCCCACAGCCATTCAGTCTTAAAGAAACACAGAAAGACTTTCATTAATTATAAACTAGTTCGGCCTAGTAGCTCAGGATCTTCTTATTAACTACTTCTTAAATCTTACAGTAACCCATAATTCCTGTCTCTGTTAGCCACGTGGCTTGGTCCCTTTTATCAATGAGGCATTCTCATCTTGCTTATTCTGTGTCTGGGTAACAACTGCAGACTGTATCTTTCCTCTTGCCAGAATTCTGTTCTCGTCACCCAGCCTCTACTTCCTTCCTGGCTACTGGCCAATCAGCATTTTATTAAGACAATACAAGACCATTGCCCCACAATAGGAAGTCACCAATCTGCTTATAGTAGATGACCAGTTCAGTCACTCTCTCTACCATTGCTAGGAGTCTTAGGTGGGGTCATTTTTGTGGGTTTTTGGGGGGTTTCCCTGGCACCAACTTCCTCCCTAACACAAAAATATATCCCCATCAAGATATCTCTTTTGTTACTTTCCCCCTCCATTCTGCCTCCAATCCCCCTCCTGCACCCAGCCCACCCAACCTTCTCCCCCAGTTCCTGTCTTTCCATGCCCCAAACCCACATCCCAGTTTATCCAGGAGATCTGTAGTTGGAGGCTCTTCATTCATTCCAGGCTGCCCAGATTCGAAATAATCACTCAAAAACTATATTATTTAAATCACTGCTTAATTAATCACTTAAGCATATTTCGGGCTTACTATTGACTCATTTCCACTAATCTGTGTATTGCTATGAGGCTGTGGCTTATGGGTAAAGTTCCAGTGTCTGTCTCTGGTGGTGCTACATGGCATCTACTTGACTCCACCTGCTTTCTCCCAGCATTCAGTTTAGTTCTCCCTGCCTAGCTCTACTCTGCCCTGTCACACAAGGCAGCTTCTTTATTCAATCACCAATAAAAGCAACACATACACAGAATAACCTCCCACCGCAGAGATCTTTTCTGCTTCCCTTTCCCTTTGGGGCCCTTCTTGTTATCTGTATTTTGAATACATCAAAGCCCACACCTGTAATCCTAGCACTTAAGAGGCAGAGAAAAGCACTTCTATGCTTTCCAGGTGTTGAGTTAGGGTTTCTAATACTATAATGAAACATCATTAACAAAAGCACATCTGGGAGGCAAGGGTTTATTTAACTTAACACATTCACATTACTGTTCATCACTGAAGGAAGTCAGGACAAGAACTCAAATAGGGCAGGATCCTGAAGGCATGAGTGGATGCAGAAGTCATGGAGGGGTGCTGCTTACTAGTTTGCTTCGTTTGACTTGCTCATGAGGTTTCTTAGTCTGTAACTTGGTGGTGCGAGACAATTGTCTGTATTCTGTCAATCATGTTTTGAATAAATGCAGATTGGCCAGGCAGGAAGTATAGGCGTGTCAACCAGATAGGAAGTAGAGGCAGGGCGATGAGAACAGAATTCTGCGAAGGAGGAAACCCATTCCTCCCACTCCTGCCCAGACCACCAAAGAAGTAGGATATGACATACACCACCAAAAAGGGTACCGAGCCATGTGGCTAGCATAGATAAGAATAATGGCTTAATATAAATGATAAGAGCTAATGAGAAGACTGAGCTAATGGACCAATCAGTTTTATAACTTATGGAGATCTCTGTGTGATTTTTCATTGGGACCTTGCTGGCTGTGGGGTACCGGGCAGGACAGAAACCACAAACAGCGGGCCCTGCATGTTACAACTTGGCCCCTCCATTTGATTTCAGCTGCTGTTGAAATTGGATCATTAACAACATTTTGATCCTATTGTGGCCAGTAGCCATGATTTTGGAGTCATGGATGAATCACCTCTTGTTCTGGAGCAAAGGATTGAAGTAGGTTTTGGCCTTAGGGTATGGCATTCTACTGTAGCAATTTTCACATCCAGGAGCAGCACCTCCTGCTGAGGAAAAACATGAACAACCAACAGTAATCTCAGTTGTGACAAGCTCTCAAGAAATACTGTTGTGTGATAAAAGTCCACAGACTACTTTAGTGCTAGACTGGGCTTAAATGCATGTACCACATTCGTGGCTACTTATGTGGGTTCTTGGGATCCTAATCTAATTCTTTTTGCTTGCATCAGAAAGATATCCAATGAGCTCCATAATGAGAAAGGCCATAAGTGCATGCAATAAGGAGGTCACTCCAATCAAAGCAAAAAGATATGCAGGCTCCTTGAGCCATAATTGAACAGCATCTAGAATGCTGAGGATATTAGCGTCTGCTGTTTAAAGCCAGACTCCTGTAGCATTTCATGACACAGTCTGAACAGGTGAATACAATAAACTCACTCTAACTCTGAGACCCGTGTTGTTGGAGAACAGACTCAGACTGCTGCCTTGGCACCAGCAAAGGACTTAGTCACAGGTTTACAAGTTCGGCTGACCATCAGACAGCTCTAAGCAGAGACTGCTTTCCCTTTAACTTGCACCTCTGCACGAACTACTTCTCCATGTGACTGATGTGTCGCCATTCATCCTGTCACCTAAGCAAGAGGGTGAGAATTGCTCTTTCCTTATACATCAGATGTTTGCTCTCTTGTAAGACCCTTGTAGGCAAAAATCCATCTCTGTACCTATTTATCTCTAGAATGAGATTCAAGGCCTGGCAGTTCATAGACACTAGAAAGTGACTAAATGAGTAATTGGGACAGTGTCATTGTTCACGGCGACCTTTGTGCCAGCCATACTGACTCAGAGGCCTGTTTCTGATGGTGAATGGAAGCAAATGACGGAAGAAGGAAGCTCATTCCTAGCAGTGACTGTTGTTTTTGTCTGAACTCACTTCAGGAAGGTTCAAATTCCATCAGTCTTTTAACTCGAACTTCCAAATGTATACATTTGTCTCTGGATTTCAGATTTGATTAAAATGTCCCCCGTAGCCTCCTGTATTTGAAGACATAGTCTCAGGTGGGTAGCTCTGTTCGGATATGTTGTGAAGCCTTTCAGAGTTAGAGCTTTGCTGGAGTAATTGCATCACTTGGTTGGCTTTGACATTGATCCACTTTCAGTTCCCTATAAGAGTCAGAGACCCACTTGTTTATATACTCACAAATCCCATAAAACACAAACCAGAAGTCATATGTAGATAATATATGTAGTCCCATGCAGGCCCTGCCCTTGCTGTTTTAGTCTCTGTGAGTTCATATGAGCTTTGCCCATATTTATTCAGAGGGTCTTGTCTTTTTTTGGTGTCCTCTATCCCCTCTGGCTTTTACATTCCTTGTGCCTCCTCTTCTGTAGAGTTCCCTGAGCTCTGGGCAATGGATTTGATAGAGACATCCCATTTAGGGCTGAGTGTTCTAAAGTATCTCTGGATATTGTCTGGTTGTGGGTCTCTGTATTTGTTCCCATCCATAGCAGAAGGAAGCTTCTCTGATGATGACTAAATAAAGCACTTATCTATGAGTACATAGAATCATTTGGAGTCAATTTAGCCATGATGGATTCTTACTCCTTTGAAGTCTTAAGACCAAGCAAACACCTTCCTCCATAAGTTGCTTTTGGTCATGGCATTTTAGCACAATGAAACAGTAATCAAATCTGGCTTCTAGTATTATATCTGTTTTTTGAATTTTCTAATATATTTGGATTTCTCCAGGCTAAACCTTAGTCCCTTTAGCAGTGTTATGGAGTTCTAATGGTAGCTTTATCAGTTTTTCATAACCTGTAAGGAAATTACCAGTTTAGCACTGCTGTACAAGACTATGATCATTACCAGGAAAACACAGACACTAATCCTCCTTGAGGTAGAGGGCATGTGGGTCTATACGTGTAATAGCCCACCCTGCCCTGGCTGTCTAGGAACTAGGTATGTAGACCAGATTGGCTTGGAACTGGCAGAAATGCCTCTATCTCCTGAGTGTTGCCCAGCTTTTTATTTGTTTGTTGTTTTCCAGAGATAGTGTTTCTCTGTGTAGCCTTGGTTCTCCTTGAACTCTCGACCTGTGGACCAGACTGTCCTTGAACTCATTGAGATGTTCCTGCATCTGCCTCTGGAATGTTGGGATCAAAAGGTGTGTGAGCTAATTTTATCATTAAATTGATAATAATAATTAACTAATAAATATAATAATAATAATAAGATAAATATAGTTACTTGAGGTCTAAGCATTCTTCATAAAATATCAGTACCATCATTTTATTGAATTAATTCTATAAGGAAATTATTTATCCCAATTTCAATGAGGAAGGAATCTAAAGCTCTAGGGCATTACATAACTTACTTGAAGCTACAGTAAGAGGTACAGCAGAAGTCAGAATCAAATCAGCGCCCATTATCAATTTGTAGATAAATGGGCAGACCATCAAAGGTCTACTACAATTGTATCCCAAAGTAGATCCTGCCCAAGTTAAGCAAGTGCATTTAAAACAGACACACTACTAAATCCAGGAGCAAAGTGAATTTCAGTCCTGCCAGCCCATGCAGAGTTCAATGTTATTTTTTTTTTCTTCAGAGAAATGGGATTAGAAGTGGCTCTTTCTGTCATACTTCAGAAGTGATTTAAAAAGCTTAATCACCCTTGGGCACAGGGTAGTGCTTCCTCTAATGTTTTTCAAGAGGAATGTCATGGGCCGAGTCTTCTGTACTAAGTGCAGTCATGGAGCACATAAAATAATTCTCCTGTCATAAAAAGCACTGGTTTGTAATTGCAAGTGTAATGGATTAACCAAATGCCACACATGTGACTCTTAAGAACTCCATTTAAAATAATAACCTATTTAGGAATAATCACTTAAAGTGTATCTTCTCTAAGCCGCTCCTGGAGGCAAGACACTTAAATTAGTTTAACAAGACTGTTGTAAAAGGAAAATTTACAAACTGCTGGCTCTATCACTTTCTTTTACAGTTGGTTGTTCTTGCAAATGTATCAGTGTTATTAGGTTAATTTTCTTCTTTATCTTAATGCATTGAATATGAGAAAAGAAAATTGTGTCTTAAAGGGAAAATCTTTCTCTGGTGAGCTCTGTAGTGACTTTGCATGGCAGTGGTGGTGTGTGTATGGATAGTGCCAAGATTTTAATGGAGGTCAGAAGAAATTAAGGGGTAAAGCTAAGATACGCATTAAGGACCTTTAAGAAAACTGGTTTCTATTCTCTGAGCAATTATACATTTGAAACCCTTTTTTCATGTGCCCTCACTCGGTTGCTCACTCCTTTGATGACCTTCTCTGCTACCATATTTGTGCATTCTCATCAAATTTAGGTGTGCTGACATTGGATAAAGAGGTGTGTGTGTGTGTGTGTGTGTGTGTGTGTGTGTGTGTGTGTATGTGTGTATAGAGTATTCAGTAAAGAATTCAGACACTTACAAACCAAACTATATAGCCTACTAAATAAATGTTCAACTATTGGATTAGGAAAGAAACCACAGATATATAAGCAGTTTCTGTAATTTTGTCAACACAGAAATTACCCATATTATATAGTACTTAATTGTTATTGATATACTGTTATTCTTACTATCAGTCTGAGATCTCTATAGTCATCAAATGTGTCATACGACATTAGTGCTTTTTCACTAATGGTAACATTACCATTCTAGGATAAATCATTAAAAACCACTCATGTTTTTATATGTTTCAACTAAAAAACAAATTACGATTGATTAGAACCTAATGTATTATAATTTTATGGTAAAATATCTTGATAATTAAATTACAATATGTATTTTTGCTTTATGATATGCCCCTCAAAATTATTTTCTAAGGTGTTCATAGGTGCTGGGCTTAAGAGAGGTTTCTGAGATGAAGTTTAAGAATAGCTTTAGTTATGATTTTGGGCCCTTGATTCTGACAAACCTTTTGCAAACTGCTTAACTTATCTATACCTGTTTCTTCCAGAAAAACAGAGTGGAGACTACACAGTGTCTCCTTCATAGGCATAAGATGGTCTTACGTGGCATAATCATCAAGTTTGAACATAGCCATCTTCCTGCCACTATGAGTTAAGTTTGAGTCTTTGTTTTATTTTATGCCAAAATTAAATAAAAGTGTTAAATATTTAAAATGAGTTTAGAGGCTTTATTGGTTGAATTTTGTCCAACATATAAGTACTCCAAGGAGCTGGAAAATGACTTCGAGGGCAAAGAAGTTGCTGTGAGGACACAAGTTCATATCCTTAGCACCCATATAAAACTACAGATCAGATACAGGTCAGGGTAGAGAAAGGCAGATCCTGGGAGGTTTGATGACCATCTAGACAGGCCAAATCTTTAAGTGTTAGAACAAGTAAGATTCTCTGTCTCAAAAAGAAATGGAGCTCTGACCTCCCAACACATCTGCATGGGTGCATGTACCACACACATACATGTGGACACATGTAACACACAGATATGCTTACATTTTTCCAGTCATACAGATCCTGGGTTGTGACCTTATTTGGTGATATAGCCTCTTGGATTATCAATATGACTGGTCTCCTTACTAAAAGAGGCCATGAGAAGAAACATAGACACAAATATAGATACACATTAAATTGAGAGTAGTGGATATGGAAACATGAAAAAATATGTGCAACACAGGTTTGGAGTACAAGCAAAAGAATGCCAATAATTGCTGGCAAGTCATGGGAGCTATACAAGGCAAAAGAGAAGGCAAGATTCAGAGGGAAGATGGCTTTGGTAATAACTTGATTTTAAACTTCTAGATTGCAGAACAGAGAAGACATTTCTGTGACCAATTAGTGCCTTTTTATGGCAACTAGAAACTAATAAAATCACCTTTTAAATATTATAAAAATTTCCTAGTTTTGTACATGTACTCTAAAACTTTTAGAACATAATATAGTTTCTTCTTATGCATATACATATAATAAATAAATACATACGTACATACACACACATATGTGTGTGTTTATATGCATCGAAATCACACATTTACATAATTCCTATATGAATTTCTAGTCCTCATTTTTTACTTTCTAACTTGAATTAAGAGTTAACAACTCATAAATTAGAAACAACCCATGAATGATTGTGCTTTCCAGAATTATTACAGAAAGGAAATGCTTAACATATAATAGGAATCAAATTATCTTGATTAATAACCATTAAAAAAGCAATTTGCACCAATAGTAATTTATTCTTCATTGGTTAGAGTACTCCATGAATTCAAATTTGTTATGCCACACTACACATTGAAAACGAGGTCCATGACCACTGTCTATACAGAATGATGTCATTGATATTGAGTTTTCTGGAAAATGTCAATGAGGAGTTCATTTCTCTTAGTCCTCATAGTTGCATTGTGATAAAACTGGTGTTTCACCTCATTGAGTCTTTTATCATCTCGCTGTTCCAAAGGTCAAAAGGTTTGCAGGTAGTACTTTTTCCTCATGGAGATCCTTACCTTAAATCCAAGCATTAAATCCTAAGAAAAACCTGACAAAAATTTCCCAGTGAAAACTTTGAAGAAATCAGAAGTATGCCATAATGTCTAAGATTTGCATCAATCTGTTTTTCCACATTGGGAATATTTATTGAGTTAAGACATATAACAAAGCCAGATTTGCTTAGGGGCAGTATCTGAGTATTTTTGGCTTAGTGAAGCAAGCGTGCTGTGTAGAATACAATGTTTTATGTGCTATTCTTTTATAGTCAAAAGTAAACTGCTTGGGATTGTGATACTCATGCTTATGATACTTGAATATAAATTAGAGAAGATATATAACACAGAGAAATTACTTAATAACATTAGACTTATCCATCATGTATACACTTAATTTTCATTGTAAAAAAAATAAGGACCATCCTAACTCCAATATTCCATATGTGTTGACTGAGTTCCTGTCCTGCCAGGTTTCTGTTCTCCCACCAGGTCCCACAGCCATTTAGCCCCAAAGAAATCACACAGAGACTCTGCGTTAGTTATAAACTAATTGGCCCATTAGCTCAGGCTTCTTATTAACTCTTATAACTTATATTAACCCATTATTCTTATCTATGTTATCCACATTGCTCAGTACCTTTTTCAGTGAGGCAATCACATCCTGTTTTTTCAGTGTCTGGGCAGGACTGCAAGAAAAGCTTCCTTCTTCTCAGAATACTCCTGTTCTCATTGCCCCACCTCTACTTCCTGTCTGGTTGTCCCACCTATACTTCCTGCCTGTCTACTGGCCAATCAGCATTTATTTAAAACATAATTGACAGAATACTGAATTGTTCTGCACCACACATGGTATGTTCTCTAATCATGATGAGAAATTACAAGACAATAGAATGTGAATGGTTGATGTTATTGGCCTTTTACAGCTTGGAAAATGTTCTCTACATTCCTGCAAGGGAGGCAACTTCCTCTTTCTCATGAATACACATCAATGAGAATTGTCCTCCTGGGCTCAACCATTATGAGTTTAGGAGACAGGAAGTGTTTAGGTTCTATAAGTATGTGGCTCCTCAAATAGGGAAGGCTATGTCCTTCCTGCCTAAGTCATGGTGTAATAGTGACTTTCTGGACACAGGTGTACGGAAGTAAGTCCAGCTACAATTGCAGGGTTTGCTGAGTGAAAGAGGGACAAATTCCAGAGAGGAGTAGTGGCCTAATGGATGCAGTCTATGTGGCTAATAGATGGAAGAGATCAGTATAGGGAAGCATCTCCAGTTGTTGGCTAGGTTGACTCAGACTTTAGACAGTGGCATCTGTCAAAGATAAGACCACCAGAAGATGGTAGCATGAATGCACCCAATGTGTCCCACATGGCCCAAAAAACAGAGTCTGTTCCTAACTATTAGAATATGGAAGGTCTCAGGAAACAAGAGAATATTCAGAAGAGACTTGAGAAGATACCACTTGCTTTAAAGGGTCATTAAGTGCTGTTATGAGCATTGGCTCCCAAAGCTTACAAGGAAGCATTGAAAGGGTAAGAATGATTCCAACTAATCCTCCTGTGCTCCAGAGAAGAATCCAACATGGTTTAAAATGAATGCAACTAAATTTAGTCCTGAGAAATGGAAAAAGCAAATACAATAGCCAACTAAAAATTCTTAGGTTTACAAAGAAGCCCAAATAATGTAGTTAAGCATGAAATAAAAATCAAAATAACACACAGAAGTGGTAGAAAGTGTATAATGATCAAATCATTTCAGATGTAATTATAAATTAATATCATGTTTATAATGAGGCCTACCCAAGCCATGTCATTTAAATACTGTCTCTTGTCTTACAGCTCTGTTCTTTTGTCCCATTCTTCTTTACTGTTTTTCCCATAGTCCTTATCTTCCTATCATTGTATACAAGAGTACTTTCTCATTTTTAAAATGTACACAAAGTAGGGAAATTTATTTCTTTGTTCTACTTACCATGTATTTCTCTACTAGATTATACACTCAGATATAAAACAGATCTATATCTGTTTTAATAACCCCAAAGACAGATGTGGTAGCTGGCACACAGTAGGATCTCAAACATTTTTAAAGAAAGAAAAGGTGATTGTCTATCTCTCACATTGGTGGAATGAATATAAGTTTCTGGAGGCAACAGAGCAATTGACAAGCCTTAAGCTTGGCCAGACATTCTTTGGTGCTAACATGACAAAATTAAGTTACGGGAGCCTATGAATACATGATTTAGACTCTCCTTTCTTTTAAATGCAAGTTGAAAATCCATTCACGGAGCTCTCCCTTTTTCCTTTTAGCTTTCTTGAACTGCTTTGGTAATGAGAAATCATGTTGATTCAGAAACCACACCGTTATAGAAATACTAATGAAATGTAAGTGGATTTCAACAAGAATGGATTTTTAATATTTCCTCTGCACATTCTTATTTCCTTAAAATAATTTAAGCATATTTGCAGTAAAAACATGAGGGCAGTTACAATCAAGATTAGTGAAGAAGACACTTGATACCAGGTAGAACAAAGGAAGCATTAATGAGGCAGAATCATGAAAGTAGATTTTATTTTTTTAATTTTTTAAAATTAATTAAATTTTTCTAAATTAATTAATTTATTTATTAAAGATTTCTACCTCCTCCCCATCACCGCCTCCCATTTCCCTCCCTCCCCCTCCTCCAAACAAGCCCCCCTCCCTCATCAGCCCTAAGAGCAATCAGGGTTCCCTGCCCTGTGGGAAGTCCAAGGACCACCCACCTCCTTCCAGGTCTAGTTAGGTGAGCATCTGTAGTGAGCCGGACAGGATCACCATTACAAGATGGTGCCGACATCCTGTCTTGTTGGAAATAAACAACTCCATATTTGGCTATGCCTTTGAGAGCTGCGTGTCCCCCGCTTCCCGCATGCGCGGTGCATGAGGATCCTTGAGCCTATCCCGATGAGGTCTGGTGTCAGCTGTTGGTGGCAGCCAATCACAGGGCAACCCGTGTACCAATTCCCCATTTAAGCAGCTGCCTCAGTGCCCTTCGCCCCTTTGCTTCCTGCCCTTCCCTTCCTGCCCCTCGTTTCCTACCCCTCTCGTTTCCTGCTCCCCATCAATCAAGGGTACTCCAGTAAAGCGTGATCTGAGTGGAATCCTGGTGTGGTGGTTGTTCTTTCTCGCCGGTCGAGAGGTTCGCCACAAGCATCCAAACTGCCTAGGCTCCCACAAAGCCAGTACGTGCAGTAGGATCAAAACCCAGTGCCATTGTTCTTGAGTTCTCAGTAGTCCTCATTGTCTGCTATGTTCAGCGAGTCCGGTTTTATCCCATGCTTTTTCAGACCAAGGCCAGATGGCCTCGATAAATTCCCGATAGAACATCCCCATTGTCTCAGTGTGTGGGTGCACCCCTCGCGGTCCCGAGTTCCTTGCTCGTGCTCTCTCTCAAGAAGTAGTTTTTAATATGAAATATCATCCTGGGCTTCCTTTAAGACATAAAAAAGAAAGAATGAAACAAAACAGTAGCAGCAAGAGCAAAAAGTGAATAAAAATGTTTATGAATAAAATACTTAGACTTTTAGGATTAAATTTAAAGCAATATTTGCCACTTTAATCTAATGTACTATAATATAAAAGACATATCTTCAAGCCTAAACCTCTAAATAAATATTGAAATCAAATGGTTTTCATATATTTACTATAAAGGCAGATTTTTGAAATTTGACCAATATAACTAGGCAGTAATACAATAAAAACATTCACATAAGTTACTAATAAAACAAACTGGATCAAGGCAGGTGATATTCAGGTCTTCAGCTTTCTTTTTCTTCCCCAAATCCACCCCAGTCTCATCTCTTTTGCTATAGCACAACATTGCTGTAGCCTGCTCATCTTTTCTGCCCCATCATACTGATCTTCAACTACAGACTTCTTCACTACCTTTGTCTCAGTCTCCAACTCCCCAGGCATTTTATAGGAACTCACCAGCTAGGAAAAAGGATAAGACTATTTTCAGATACTCATTCTCCCTTCTCTCTACCAAACCCAATCCTCCAATCTTATCCCCAGCTCTGTATAAGACCACTTGCCATGGCTTCTACTCCCTCTTTGTCCCCATTCAAAGAAGACTAAGCAGATCTTGGTGACATGCCTTGCTTTCCTCCCTCCAGGGGATACTCTAGGCCTGTCCTTGTAGTTCATTCTCATTCCTAAGTGTCAGTTTCCAATAACTAGAAACACATTTCAAGTGGAACTCTATTGCCCACAGCTGGCAGGATTTCAGAATCATTCCCTACCAGGCAACCCACAGCCAATACACTCTTCTTGGAACCAGCAAAAATCAGGAACAGAACACACCCCTCCCAGCAAAAACAACACTAGATATCAGCACATAGAACTACAAGCATCCCACATTCAAATACCTAGACACTGGTGTGAAAATGAAATCAATAACAGCCAAGACAGTATGTCTCCATGAGAATCCAGCAAATCTACTAATGTAGGCCCTGAAAAGTACAATGTAGGTGAAACATATGTCAAGGACTTCAAAATGGCAGTTATGAATATGCTAGAGGTCCGTAAGGAGGAAATCAATAGACCCATTAAAGAAATCTATGAAAAAAAAAACCCAAGGAAACAAATCTGGAATGAACTGAATAAAACAGTTCAAGACGTGCAGGAAGCAGAATCAGTGAAAGAAACCCAAACTAAGGGAAAACTGGAAATGAAATATTTAGAAACTTGAGGAAGAAACTCAGAGCCTCACTGATAGAATATAAGATGTGGAAGAGAAAGTCTCAGGCATTGAAGACAAGATAAAAGAAATGGATACCTCTGTCAAAGAAAATGCTAAATTTAAAAAAAAATCTAGGCACAAATGCATACAGGAAATTAGAGAGGTTATGAAAAGACCAAACCAAAGAATAATCAGAATATAGGAAGAAGAAACCCAGGTCAAAGGCCCAGAAAATATTTTAATACAATCAGAAATAAAAATTTCTTTAACCCAAAGAAGGAAGTGCCTATAAAGTGCCTATTCCAAGCAAATGCACCAAAGAAATAAGCTTGTGTAGCCATTTTAAAATCTGACAAAATAGACTTCATACTAACCAGTCAGAAGAGATATATACTCATGGACACTACATATTCATGAAAAGAAAATTCACTGAGAAAATACTTTAGTTATAAACATCTATGCACAAAACACAAGGCTACTCAAATTCATAAAAGAAACGACTACCATAGCTTAAATCACATATTGAACTTCACACACCAACAGTGGGGTCTTCATTACCTTACCCAACAACAAACAGGTCAAACAGACAAAACTATACAGAAACGATCTCATAAACTGAAAGAACACAACAAAATTGACAGAATATTTCACCTAATCATAAAAAAATATATCTTCTTCTTAGCATCACATGGAACTTTCTGCAAAACCAGATACTTGGACATAAAGCATGTCTCAACAGATATAAGAAAATTAAAATAGCAGTCTGCAACTATCTGACCATTGCAGATTAAAAGCTTGATAATAACAATAACAGAAATATCAGAAAGCTTACAAACTCATGGAAACCCAACAACTGACTACTGAATGAAAAATAGGTCAAGACAAAAGTTAAGAAAGAGGTCAAACTCTTTTTAAAATTGAATAAAATTGAAAACACAACATACCTGAATTAGGGGACACAATGAAGGTGCTTTAAAGAGTCAACTTCATAGCACTAAGTGCACACATGCAAAATTGGAGAGAGCTCATACTAATAACTTAACATCACACTTAAAACTCTAGAACAAAAAGAAGAAACAACTCCCAAAAGGAGTAGATGGCAGGAAATAATTAAATTCAGTGCTCAAATTGATAAAACAGAAACAAAAAAGAGAGTTAGTTTTCTGAGGACATCAATAATATTGACAAACACTTAGCTAAACTAAAAGGTAGAAAGAGAATATCCAAATTAACAAAATTAGTGACAGAGGGGGATATAACTACAGACACTGAGAAAATTCAGAGAATCATAAGAACATACTTTCAAAACCTACACTTCACCAAATTAGAAAATCTAAAAGAAAGGGATAATTTTCTTGATAGTTACCACATATCAAAGTCAAATCAAGATTGGATAAGCAATTTAAATAGACCTTGTGAAATAGAAGCACTAATTAAGAGTTTTCCAATCAAAAATAGCCCAGGGCCAGCTAGTTTAAGTTCAGAATTCTACCAGACTTTCAAAGAAGAATTAACTCTAATACTCCTCAAATTATTTCACAAAAATACAAACAAATAAGAACATTGCAGTTTCATTTCCCGGCCACCCAGACTTGAATAATCACACAGAAACTATATTAATTACAACACTGTTTGGCCGATGGCTCAAGCATATTTCTAGCTAGCTCTTACATCTTAAATTAACCCATTTCTATTGCCACGTGACCATGACATCACCTAATTTTCTGCATTCCTCGGCAACTGGTTGGTTTCTGACATTCTTTTTCTATGTATCTCTGCTCAGATTTCCTGCCTGCTTTACTGTGCTAAGCCATTGGCCAAAACAGATTTATTCATTAACCAATAAAAGTAAGACATATACAGAAGGACATCCTATGTCACCTCTGGAAGAGCAGTCATTGCTCTTAAGCTCTGAGCCATCTCTCCAGCCTCTTCAACCAGGTCTTATGGAAGCATTTTCTCAGTTGAGGTTCCCTATTTTCAGTAACTCTAGCTTTTGTCAAGTTGACATAAAACTAGCCAGCACATAAAGTTTATTTAACACTTTAATGTCAATTAAGATAATTCATTATGTTAACAGACTTAAAAAATAAATGAAAACCACATTATTATCTTAATGTATTCAAAATTTCAGTAACTAAATCTTAACATGACACATAATTATTAGTACATTAACATTAGACAAGGATTCAACAACCAGAAGACAGGAATTTCAGGGTTACCTATCACCTGCATGATAGATGGTGAAAAGCTCACATATTGTCTTCATTGGAGGACAAAACACATAACTGACTGTACACATAGACAACAGCCACCTATGTAATAACAAGAGCGTTTTATTAATTCCAACACTGGGGTGGCACTTGGTGACCTCTAAAGAAGGTCACAAGTTCCTTTTAAGTGGAGTTAGGGGGATTCCAGAGAAGAGAGATTAATCTGTGGCTGATTGGTGGAGGAAAGATTAGTATGGGGGACGATTGGTGGAAGGCTCTAGTGGATAGGGACCTTCCAGCAGCAGGGTAGGGCAAGCTATCTTTAGTTGTCCAGAGACTGGGGGGCACCTGCTCGGCCAGAAAAGGAGCTTTGGTGTCTTGTTAATCTGCAGAAGGGGTCATGGGGTTTCTGCTGAGCTAGCAGAAGGCTATGGTTTTTCTGAGGATTGCCTGTTTAGCTCTGTCCCATGTTAGTGAACTGAAACTAAGGCTTAGATTTCTGTCAGGCTACTAGGAGAGTCTGGTTTATCCCTGACCCCCACCCCCATCCAGCACAGCTCTCTAGTGTTCAGATCAAATCATGGAAGATTTTAGATAAACCAAAAATATTTTGAGACAACCTTATAATTGGCCACACAGACTATTTCAGATTTATTCATAGAATTTCAGGTATCAGGATTTGCATCAACTCTAAGACTATAAAATTTAGGCTTATTTAGACTATTTTATGTAACAATATCATGCTAGGTACTTAGATACCGCTTGCAGAGCAATTAGAGTACCTTTATTTTGGCAGAATGGTAAATGTGAGGAATCTGTAAAATATTTAACCAGTCTTCATATCCTCAATCCTTCTAACTCCATCACTTAGCACTCTTGTTAATTTCCACTTAGAAAAACTAGCTAAACTACTAATTAACTCATAGCAAACTAGTATTTCTTATATTCATTATATAATATGCTAATCATCATGTCCTGGATGTAGGAGGAGAAGCAGGACAGAAGTGTTCATGATGATTCCGGAAAACTAGGTTTGCTGACTAAGTCTGATGCGTAAGCACAAGAGCTCATTGTACATGAGATGAAATTAAAACCACACACATATATTTTGTTCTATGCAGACATAAGGTATTATAGACAGCATAGTAGAAGCCAGTGGACAAACATCTAGAGTGAGGTGAAAAACTAGAAATATAAGTACATGATTTGGAAAGTTGAATGCAAATACTGGCAGTAAACCGAAAGTGTTGGAAGTCATTGCAGCTTGAAATAGAAGGGTGGAGTTGTTAGAAGCTGTGCAGTTTCAGTTCAGTATATGAGTGTTTGTCCAATGGTTCTCCAGATGAGGCAAAAGCCCAACGTGGGCAGTCTCACCCGGTAAGGATCAGCAGACTTCAGGACAGTGCAAAGAACTTCTAGGACCACGTGGCTGCAGTCTCTCTTCTCTCTCATAGTATTGACGATTCTCTTGGTAGTTATAATGTCATTTTGTCAATCTTGCATGGGACAGATGTGGTCTTTCCTGGAAATCCCATTTTTTCTCCAGTATCTTCCTAAAATTCTTTGGGAGCTGATGCTCCTCTCGTTTCTTGTCTGGGGAATCCAGCTGCCAATTTAGATCCTGAAAACTGTTCTAATTCAGTGCTGACAGGATCAGAGGCAGATCACTTCTATTTCTGTAAATATGTTTTGAACGAGATTGTTGTTCTTGAAAATGTGTGTCTATGCCAATCACCTTTTAGTTATGTAAAACCAGGATGTACCTGTTTTAGGGCAACTTAACAAAATAGTAAGAGCTGTTTTTGGTTTATAGATGTTTTAGTGTAAAACTTACAGAAAAAAAAACATACTTGACATAATTTGTTTTTCCTGGAGGTTAATGTTGGAGGATGGAAAAATTTGTTTGTTAGTAGAGAAAACTATGCTACTTTTAATGTATAAATAAAGATGGTTAGAGCTGTTCAGAGTCTACAACTTGTGTATAACTCATCTAGTGGTCAGATAATTCATTTCTTCACACCCGTGACCCTTCCGTATTTTAGGGTCTGAACGCAGGTGGCCTGCCATGGAGTGATGAGGTAAAGAATGCCCAATGAATTTCAGGTTAGCTTTTCTGATAGTCTCAAAGTAATTTAAAAGCAATACACATATATTTCTTTGCTAAGATAACATTAATTTCAGTAAGTTGAAAGATTAAGAATAATAGCCAGCATAGGAATCTTCTACTGGGGAATTGAGAGTTGCTTCATATCCCTTAACTGGGAGGAAGAGATAAAAGCTTTGGAGTCCTTCAGTTCAGAATAATACCCCCATTGTTCCTGGAACCCACTGATGTATGCAGACACTTTGCTTCTCTCTTTTGAATAAAAGATAAAAGATAGATAAGATAATGATGAAATTAAAATTGCACACTAAATGGAATATAGATGAACTATTAAAAGAAATATGCCTTGCTTCAAATCAACAAAACTCCACAAAAGGTTTAAGACCTTGGTTTGAATTAAAATGAAGTAGCTAGAATTCTTCCTGTGTTACAAATGACAAGGCTGAGTGAGGTTCCAGAGAGGACAGGCTACAAAGATCCTTTCAGTTTGGTTCATGGCACAGATTTGGAATATCCAGTGCCAGGATACATGCCTGTTGTTAAAAGAATACACATCAGGGAGGTGCAGCTATAGCTCTCAGAGTGTTCACATCCATTGGAGATAAAGCAGGGGCCATACTATTCACAGACACTTCCCTAGACTTGGGATATGACTATCTTTCTCTACATATGACTGTGTGTATCACTTCCTTCAGTTAATAACCTTCCCCAGCAAGGGAGAGGTAAACTCACTGGTCATGCTTGTTCTGCACAACTTTCTTCTGCTTGCTCCACTGACATGGATTTCCTCTTACCTCCAGAAGCCTGAATTTATTTCTCTTGAATTTTTTAAAAAAATATAGTTTGAAGTTTTTACTGATTAATTTTACTTCTTATTGACAATTTCATACACATACACAAGATACTTTGATTATTTTCTCTGATTCTCTTCTCTCTTCTACCATTGCCAGTCCTCTTCTTTCCTATGAATGTATTTCCTGCAATCAAGACATTTTGCTGTTTGTGACCCATTGAGTTTAACCAGAGCTGTTTATGTGACCCTGGATTCGGAATAATCCATTAGATCTTGGTAATCTCACTAGTGAGTCCCGAACTGAAGACAATGACTCCCTCTCTCCCAGAATCTGCCAGAGTAAGGATTGACAGGATCATTTCATATAATATGGTAGGTGCATAGATACTTATTTAACATTTGCTGAGTATTGAGTGGTACATTTATTCTCTTCAACACCAGTATAACTTTTTTTTTTCAAGACAGGCTTTCTCTGTGTTACAGTTTTGACTGTCCTAGAACTCACAAGACTGGCTTCAAATTCACAGAGATCCACCAGCTTCTGCCTCCCAGGTGCTGAAAATAAAAGCATGCACCAAACACTGGCAAAACATTTTATATGAATCAACAATGAAATTAGAATTTGAAACAGAATAGAAAGGTATTTATCGGCAGGAAAGTATAAAAAATGATTGAGAACAAAGAGTAGGGATATCAAAGATGCACTGAATCTGATAGAAGAGAAAGTGGGAAATAGTTTTGTACACATTGGCACAAGAGACAACTTTCTGAATAGAATACCATTAGCACAAGCACTAAGATCGACAATAAATAGAACCTCGTGAAACAGAAAAACTCTACAAGGGAAAGGACACTGTCAATAGGACAAAGCAGCAGCCTACAGAACAGGAAAAGATTTGTTATCAACTCCATATCTAATAGAAGACTTGTAGGAGAGACCCAGCCAATCACCTTGCTAGCAGGGGGCGGGGTCCCCTGAGGATATTTTTTACTTACAAAGATTGCTGGCATGCTCCCAACTGCCCCTTCTGCTTTCCTGTTCTCCGCGGGAACCTATGGTTCTGTAAGTCTATTTCCCCATTAAAGCTGTATATATTATTACAATCTGTCTGCATTCATTTATGCCCCTACAAAGACTAATATATATATATATACATGTTGTGAAACTGTATAGCTCAAGAAACTAGACATTAAAAAAGCAGATGATCCAATTAAAAATGGAGTACAGATCTAAGCAGAGAATTCTCAATAGAGAAATTTCAAATAGCTGAGAAAAACTTAAAGAACTGATCAACAGCCTTAGCCATAAAGGAAATGTGATCCAAAACTACTTATAGCTGTCAGAATGGCTAAGATAAAAAAAAAAGCACAGTGACAGATAATGCTGGAAAGTATGTTGAGGAAGGGGAATGTTCTTCCATTGCTGGTGTGAGTGCAAACTTATATAACACCTACCAACATCAATTTGGTGGTTCCTTAGAAATTTGGGAATCGGTATATCACAAGATCTAGATTTATCACTCTTTGGTATATGATCTATGTATGTTCCATCCTACCACAGGACACTTGCTAATCTATGTACGTTGCAGTTTAATTCATAATGGTCAGAAACTGGAAACAACATACATACCCTTCAACAGAAGAATGGATAAACAAAATGTGGTACATTTACACAATGGAGTATTACTAAGTTGTTAAAAATGAATCATGAAATTTGCAGGCAAAAGGATGGAACTAGAAAAAAAATCATCCTAAGTGAGATAACTCAGACCCAGAAAGAAAAATATGGTATGTATTCACTTACAAGTGGACATTAACTATTAAGAAATTGATAATCAAGTTACAATCCACAAGCCCAAATAAGTAAAGTAAAGAGGAGATGTCTAGGAGAGATGCATGGATCTCCCTCAGAGGGGGGAAATAGAATAGATTTTATGGATAGAATGGGGGCAGGTAAAGACAGGAAGGGGAATAAGATGGGGTGGAAGGAGAATGTGTATAAACAGAGACTGTGCTGCTTTCCTGGCCACCCAGACTCCCAAAATCACATGGAAACTATATTAATTACAATACTGTTCAGCCAATAGCTTAGGCATATTTCTAACTAGCTCTTACATCTTAAATTAACCCATGTCTATTAATCTGTGTGACACCATGAGGCTAAGGCCTACCAGTAAGGTTCTGGTACCTTTTTTCTTCAGCAGCTTCATGGCATGTCTTTGACTCTACCTACTCTTTCTCTATATATCTCTGTTCTCTATTTATCTCTGTTTGGATTTCCCACCCGGTTTTACTCTGCTAAGCCATTGGCCCAAACAGCTTTATTCATTATGCAAAAAAGCATCACATATACAGAGGACATGCCACATCAAGTGTGGGGAGAGACAACTGGAACTGGGGGCAATTTGGAGTGTTATGGAAACCTAGTACAGTGGAATCTATGAAGGTGATCCTAAAGAGAACTTTTAGTAATGGGAGACTTGGAGTCTCACTAGCCATCTTTTATTGCCAACCAAGGCTTCTGTGTTGCATTTAATTAAATTGGTGGTGTCCCATGAAAATTCCTAAACAATCCATGCTGTTTCTAAGACAAAGGATTGCACTCCGTCAATTGACAGCATCACCTCCATTGCTGAGGACAACAATCACATAACTCATTGAACACGAGAAATCAAGTTGCTGTATCCACAGAGCCTTCATATGTACATTCTAGACTCTTTGGGGGAGGGGGGAGAGGTACTCTGAAGGCTACTGAAAAGGAAACATGGGCAAAAATCAGCCATAAAACCTTCAAGATACACTCTGTTTTGCCTGCATAATGTCCTAGGACAATGATGGCACAAACTTTCAAAGGCCAACCAAATGTGGTGTGTCTTAAGGCCTACTCCACAAGAAGGAACCCATAATCCAACACTGAATGTATAACCAAGAGACAGAGACAAAATAGCCCATAGTTCCATGGTAAAACCAAATACTACTGGCCTAAAAATCAATAAAATGATTCCTAATGATATTCTACTATACTCATAGATGATTATTTGTAGTTATTCTCAGAAGATTCCTATGGCAGCAGAAGAGAACAGTTTCAGAGACCCACAGTCAGATATTATGCCAAGAGAAAGTCTAATTGATGTCTCCATCAAATTCCTCTCTTCGGATAATCCCAGCCAAAAGGAAGTGAAATGGTTTTAAGAGCCAGAGGGAAAGAAGGAAGGACACTAGGAGGATAAAGCTCTCTCCATCAATTAAGGAAGGTGTGTATATGCTCACAATGACGGAAGCAGCAAGCACAGAGCCCACACATCCTCTATGTACTTATTATAGTGACTAGTTTAGTATTTCTCTGGGACTCCTGCATGTAAAAACTTGTGGTTGCCCTTGAGACTTTTCCTCTTTTGGGTTGCTATGCCCATCATCAATACAACAGATATTGGTTCACCTTGTTGTATCTTTTTTTGTCATCTTTGGTTGTCACCTGTTACAAAACATTTTGTTTCCAATGAGTGACAGAAAGGAAGAGGATTCATAGAAGAGGGGATGTGGGGAGGAACTGGGAGGAGTAGGAGAGGAAACTATAATCAGGATACACTGTATAAAAAGAGAATCTATTTTCAATAAAGGAAAAATAAAAACTTGGTATTTTATAAGACTTTTACTGACTAGTAGAAGATATATGAAGAATGAGAGCCACTGAAGGCAGAGAAATTACTTACAGAACATTTTTTAAAATTGAAAACGAGAAGACATGAGTGCTCAAACCAAGAAAATGCCAATGCCACGGAGAAGATAAGGTAGCAGATGTCCCCCTCAAATGTTTCCTTGTTAGGTTTACCAGTTGTACATCCTTCAGCTACTCATACTCTTATCTCAGCTCCCAGAGGACGGACCAACACACACTGTCAAAGTACAGCCACTTTCCAATTAGGAAGCTGGAGCAAGCTTCCTTCTAGAACAGGTTTTCATGTGGCATCAACAAAAACCTGCACTCCTTTTAGGTTACGAGAATAGTTATAGAAATGTCAGATTCTAAGCTGGCCTCTAAGTTCAGTTACCTTTTGTCGTTTCCACTTTTTTGCAGTGCACCAGCTCCCATGGTGTAATGGTTAATGCTCTGGACTCTGAATCCAGGAAGCATCTTCGTGGAACTTGTTCCTTGAGGAAGAGACCTAGTCAGTCATCCTCATCAATTCAGATCATGAAACCCAATACAAATGGGCTGCCCATGCATGATTCAGCATTGCGGGGGGCATGGGCTTTACTCTTTGCAGCACTGGAGTTTGAGCCAGTCTTCAAACATGATAGCTAAGTGCCTCATTGAATTATATTTCTAGGTCTTGCTTATGATTACTGAATTTTTAAAATGTGCACATTTGTGGTAGTGCTCATTTGTGAAATGCTTTCATTCTTTTATTTCTTTAAAAGCAGTTATTCACATTTTTTATGATGATCCTCAAATAATCAGGGTATTTGATTCATTGACCATAATGTTCAATTTGGTATCATGCTATAGATGAGCTTCTTGGACTAAACACTAATCACTGGTCACAGGAGTCCAGACAATTCTAGTCATTTTTCAATTTAAAGATTCTCTGATTATTATAATTCCCTTGCAAGCTACATTGGATAATGGAAGGCTGCAGCTAGAAGTTGTTGGCTTGTATTTCTATGTACTGTTTGATATATGAGTCCTCCCAAAAACAGAAATCTGTGTGTAGCATAGCACAGATAACAAAGGCATTCAGAAGAAACACTGTTAAGATATTGCAACCTGCTTGTATTTGCTGAGCAACATGTTTAGAGTAACTAAATTTGTTCAAAAATATTTTGTACATTTAAAAAAAAGGTTCCCATAAATATTCAATGACTCGTTTAATCACAGGCTTTGAAATTTGGAAATCAATAAGATAAATAACTGCAAAATTTTATGAAAATAGCCATTTACTAATATACCATTAATGCCCAGTAAGCTTTTTATGTAGATCTTTAAGGATAAATGTCACTATCTTACATTCAGACATGATATATTTCTGTTTCTATTTCACTGTTTCCTAATATATTATTTTGTAATGTGTCTTAAGAAGTTAACATTCTTTCATGGAACCCTATTAATTTAAACATGTTTCCTATTATCTATAACTATTTAATTCTCACTATAACTATTTAATCATTTTGTTTTCATAACTACTCCATAAGAAAGGTAGTATTACTTGGGGGGGGGCGAGAAAACACTACAATAATTGTATGCTGTGTAAAAAGGAGATGCTATGAGCGGAGGAAGCTGCTTTAGTCTGTGTGCACTTGTCTAGCTACCACAGAACATGTGACACTTCTTTCCTGTGTCGAGTCTCCTTTCCTAAGTCACCAGTCTATACTCTGCACGCAGTTGAGAAGTGCTGGTGCCAACCGTATTTATCACAAGTATCATGGTGTCAGAACTTGACTAGACACCATCTCATTTTGCAATGAGAAGGTTGTTCCCTTCAGAAACTCATGGAACTAGGAGAACTCTATGCAGTGGTCTCTTCATTCATGTTCAAAGTCACATGGCAGGAATTGAAATGCATATTAGGTCCTCACTCCTGTGGCTCTCCCTCTAGTTTACTTCTTAAGCATGAAACTATAACATTCACAATTATCTATTTATTTATTTGCTTGTTTTTTAATTGTTTTGCTAGTTCTCCTTGTTATATGCAAATATCTGGTAAGAGGGATGCCAGAAATATGATTCCAATTTTATTATTGGTATAGTGCAACAGAGTAAGAGTTAACTTGAAGATGATGTGCACATGTCTAGAACCGTGCCTCTTAACTCTAAGGCCATTGTGCACTAGTGAGGAAAACACGTTTGGTTGATGGAGATAGAAAAGTTATCCTGCAACATGCCGACTCAATGCCTTCAACCCACTGTACCTCATGGAGTTGATCTTTGTTTTATGCCAAGTGCCACAGAAAAGAACAACAGAAAAACAGTCAAGCTCTGGTGAGCGTGTCTGTTGTTCAGTGGCAGAGCTGAAATCACTTTGCTTTAACAGCTGACTTTCCACTGAACTCCGCGAAAAGTAAGCAATTACTTGGTTCATGCTCTTTAGTAGACTGGATGCTTGCTTAGTTTATTTTAAGCTTCCAGATTTGATCTATCACCGCAGGAATGATAATACCCCTTAGCAATTATGGCATTTTTTATTTGTTCTCCTAGTGTGCATTTCTCTGAGCTCCAGATGAAAAATAAATCTCCTTTGAGTGCTGCATGTATGTGCAGTAATAGCAGAGAAAACTGTTCACTGTTGATGGAGGCTAATGGGAGTAACTTTGGACTTCTTCCCTTTGCTGCAATCAGCCTAAACCCTGCGAAATTAAATACAGGTGGACTAGTAGGAAGTGAATGTGCTTCAGATACATACTTAAATGCTGAAAGACAATTTCATCACTTGCTCATTGCCACTCATTACAAGAAATCAAAAGATTTACTTGTTTTTGAGTCTAAGAACGCCATCATTTCTTTCTTTACAGTTTTTTAAAGACAATAGATTGCTTACTTTATCACTGAAAACCATAAATCATAATTTAAGGATTTTTCTTGATAACAGTTGCTTACTTTAAGATGTCTTTTAACCTGTAAATATATAATTATTTTATTTATTTATTTTGTTTTTTTTTTTTTTGAGACAGGGTTTCTCTGTTTAACAGCCCTAGCTGCTCTGAAACTAGATCTTGTAGATCAGGTTGGCCGCAAACTCTCAGAGATCCATCTGCTTCTGCCTCCCGAGTGTTGGGATTAAAGACGTGTGCCACCACCTCCTGGCATGATTATATTTTTAATTACAAGGGGGGGATGAATTGGTAAAGTTAATTCATCCTTTTTCCATGTTATAACTTTAAATATAATTTAAATTTAAATTCTGTGGAATATGAATCACTTATTGCCTCCTGATTGGAGGCAATAAATAAAACAAGGAAAGCTGTTTTATTAAGAGAAAGAATAACAGAATTTCAAGTTCCTTCTAAAATACTCAGCTCATAAAATTGAATACAAAACTAGTGGTTTCCAAGTCTGAAAAGTGTTATTAACTAGTGGATACCAGGCTTCAGTTACATATGGTGACTGAGCTGAGCAGATCCGCTAAAGGGTATCTATACTCATTTACAAAAGAAAATAGATTTTGCATTGTGATGCCCTGATAAATGGTTTTTTTAAAATTTATTTATTTATTAAAGATTTCTGTCTCTTCCCCGCCACCGCTTCCCATTTACCTCTCCCCCCCCCCATCAAGTTCCCCTCCCTAGTCAGCCCAAAGAAAAATCAGGGTTCCCTGCCCTGTGTGAAGTCCAAGGACCACCCACCTCCATCCAGGTCTAGTAAGGTGAGCATCTAAACTGCCTACTGATAAATGTTTTTTAAAGGTAAACTTTCTTCAAGGTGTGGGAGATAGCAAAGATATTGGCTAAATAGAATTGTCAGTTACAAAGCAGAGGAACGATCAGAAGTTTGTATAAAATGACATTAATTCTGCAGTGGTGAATGCAGTAGTTCCTATTACTGTCTAAATTAAATAGAAATGCAAACTTTCTAATAATGTTACCCCCTTCCTCAAAGAAAAAGACCATTTATTTTTGAGGAAATGGTGCTTTTCTTATATTTATTGAACATTGGAAAGATAACAAATACTTTTGAAGCATAATTAATAAAAGTTCAGAGACTGATATTGGGGTTCAACCTGAAGGCCAGAAAAGCAAAACAATCAGCAACTGACTTTGATCTTCAGGCAAGTTTTATTTATTAAAATACAAATGAAATGCCACTACATTGTTTCCAGAGTCGTATGTAATTATTAAAGCTTTTAGTTATAAAGTAGTAACACACACACACACACACAGTCACAGAGCATACAAATAAAACTCGGGTCCTCATGCATGTGAGGACATTATCCTCTCTCCAACCTTTAAAATGAAGACCTTAAAGTTCCCAACAAAATTGAAAGGAGAGTGAGTATTTCTCATATATCCCTTCATCCCATACCTTTATGGCATCATCCACTATCAACATCCATTAGAATGGAACATGCATTGCAACTGAAGAATTTACAATAAATCATCATATTATCCAAAGACCATAGTTGACATTTGGATTTACCTTTAACATTACACATTCTTTAGGTTTAAACATACACATAATGGTATACAAAATACATATATATTTAAATTTATGTTTTTTAATGTACTCTGACAATGTATTAGAAGCAATCTTTTCTTATGGTTTATTTTGTCTTCTATATCCTCTGAGTATGCTCATTTAAGGTCTTCTTTAGGAACTTGTGATTATGAAGACAGACAAAATCAGCAACAAAACATTTCCACATATTGATTTAATGTAGCACTTTAATGACATTAGTTTCCATTTATTTCACTTGAAAATTGTTAACTGCAATAAATATTTGTTTTGTCCTATACATTGACAAAATGAGAGATTTAAAGGATCCTTTTCAATGTTGGCTAAATGTTGTTAACTATAAAAATTTACTTAGTATATGAGTGTTAATAAGATTCTGGTTATCAAAGATCATGCATCTTTTTAATATCTTGGTACTAATTATAATTATATCAGTAGATTTATTAATTTCTTTTCTCAGATTAAATTTCCTTTTTATGGTCATGATAAGGACTTATCTCTTTTTACTTTTAATCATTTATCAGTAGTTACTCATAATCTGGGTGAGTCTAAAGTATTAGAAACGCTGCTAATGCAGTCTGAGCTCCTGTGTCTATTGATATGCTAACATTTCTCCTCAGGCATTCGTTCAAGGGAGGCAATTGCCCTACATGCAGTTATGAGGAAACATCAGGAGTGTGCTGGTATTCCTGACGTTTCTATGATCATTTACTTTTTCTCTTCAAAGCTGATATTCATAGGTTTTTAATAACTTAGGTAGAATTAACATCTATAATTAATTTCTAATAATTTATATTTAACAATACTGAGATATAATTCAAATATGCAAAAGGTATATTTATATCTTGTATTTAAAAATATTGACTAATAATTCAAACAACCTTAACTATAAGCTTTTATGATAATAACTTCATTGTTAAATCGAATATAGTAAATATAACAAGAAAGATTTTCGTTACTAAAAAGGTATTAATTTTTTAAAATATGAAGAGCTTGCTTGCTGCCTGGGGTCCAGAGGCTGCTCTTCACCTTTCAGTACACAACAGCATACTCAGTTCATTCTTCAAAAATTATCTTCTGTGAAAACTGAAAGATCCCAAGAGAGTTCAATATACTACTGGGGATTTAGAAAGGTAGATTTAATTGAAGAGGAAACCCAAAGAGGAAAGTAAATTTGTTTGTTTATGCCCTTCTGTAGCTTAAGAGAGAAATGCAAAATCTATATTTACTGCCTTAATTAAGCACCAGAGCTTCTGAAGTTTTGAATTCATATTTCTGCATTGCTACAGTTTTACAGAATAAATATTTATATTCTTTTCCAGTGATCAAAGGCAATGAAAAATTCATTGCTTAAAGAAAATTAAGGACTCCAAGTTGTGCTGAGAATACTCTCTTGCACATTCATTCACTAAACTAACATTTGTTAAGCATGTAGTATTAATGCATGCTCTGCAAGTGGTATGGAGGACACGGAGTAAGACTTCCGTTATAATTTCATAACATTTCCAGTGAAAAGTGTGAGAGTACAACAGAGGCATTTTGCCTCTTAAAAAAATTGGATTAGAGCCTGTGGATTTACCTTTTGGACAGGACAGTCAAATAAAGGGAAACAGCACTTTCTGGTACTGTAGGTTAAAACCATGACTAATTCCCAGGTCTACTCCTCTCAGCTTTGGAAGTAGAAATTACAAACTTCTTTCAAATGCTAGAAAATGCAGTAAAAGTCAATAGACAGAGCCCAGGAGAGTAGAGAAAGGGGATTCTTTTGTCTCCTTGCTTCTGGCTTTCTTTCTTGCACCTGGAGCATCATTTCAGAGACTTCTTTACCTTGGTAACTTTACCAGCTTTCTATTTTCTACCATTTTAAAGACAGCTACATGTCTCCTGTGTAGAGAATGAACTGCATTAGTTTGTAACATTCAGGGATTTGAATCCATTGGGTTCTTTTCGAAAGACCTATGTTTCTATAATTTCTGCAACTTTCTTGCTTCCTCATTCTCAGGAAGCAGAGCTGCTTCCAACAGTTTCTGTTTTCCTGGCATGTCATTGCTTTCTTGTTTGTCTGCCAGTTGCCAGTTTGTAGAACTCAGTTCAAAATTATTCATATTAAATTCTTTCTATATATGTAACTAGTGGTTTTTGATCCCCAACTCTTTAGAGATTAAGATTTTCATAGTTTCAGAGATTAAGATTTTCATAGTCATGATCCTGAAGACACAACCTGCTTTGTAATATTCAGAATGTATATTCTTTTGATGATTTTAGCACTAATATTTTCACTTTACCACATGCATCTCTTTTCATCTATGTACTTAATACTCCGTATGTAGGTACCCACGTTTACATATTATACATAAGTATGTAAAGCATATATACCTTGTACAAACAAAAATCAATATAGGTCAAAGGCAATGAAAGATAGTATATTACTGCTCCTTTTTTGTAGAGCCAATAAGAGTTCAACATTTTCTACATTTATGAGACCTTGGGAACCAAGGGCTTCACATGGTTACATATTGTATTTATCAAATTCCCTACAATTATGAAATTTTCTATGGTGCCATAAAACATAAAATCATTGTTATTATAAACAAATGGAGCTTATGAGTCCTACTATGTATTCTGTCAGCTACTTATATTTTGATAGTTGTTGAGTTACACAAAAAGGGTTTCTTTCTAATTCCAAGACAAATGTACATAATGCATAAAATACTTAGGTAAAAATTTTGCAGATAAATTGATTCTCATAAATATTATAGAAAGTTTTAGGCAAATAGCCTGGTAATGTATTTTTAAAGTTGATTTGTGATTCACTGTAATATGATATGCTCCAACTCTGCTAGTAAATCCCAAAGTCCTACAATCTGCTTTGAAATGCTAAGTACTGAACACCAAAAATCTTCATGGATGTTTGCTGGCTTATTGCTTTGAACACAAAGAGAATAAAGTCTTCTACTTGACATTAAAGATGTAATGTAAGGTTGGGTTTTTGGACAAAATTCAAAAGGTATATGTTTTTCTTATGAACATGGTAAAAAAAGCTATCAAAAGTTAAAAGAGGCCTTAATCCACCTGCACTAATTTTATTTATTTTTGGATACTAGTTCTTCCATTCAAGCAGTAAACAAAAAACTTCATTATTCTATTGAGTTTTATAACTTTTGTCTTTTTAAGATAAAGGTTGACAATTTGGGGATTATCTTTTACAGAAAAGGAAGCAGAAACCACTAAACAGTAACAACCCAGTGACTTTAACTTTTCTAAGTAATAAAAGACTTGTATTAACTGTGGATGTTGTCGTTAGTGCATAGATACCAGTGGTTTACCATAGGTGGAGATACACTGGATTCTTCAAAATGCCATGTCCTGTGTGCCTTCTGCAAGCATTCCTCTATTATACATCCCTTTAAATTAGCCGTCTATCAAATTTCTCCCCCAGAGGGTGAAACACACAGTGAAGCCCTGTTCTATATTACTGGGGTTGGAGAAGAAAGTCACAGGGAGGGTTGGCACAAGAGAAACACTAGCTATGGGGTAGATGGAACTTTGTGAAACAAAGCACAAGTCAGGCTGGGTTGGAAGTCCCTTCCTTACTTGTCAGTCTTCATTGACTTCACAGCTTTGATTCAGCTGATTCTCTGTAGAAAATAGGATATTGTGAGCATATCCTCTTAAGTTATATCAGAAATTATCTCTGATTCTTGGGTAATATTCATAATCATAGCATGCAACGTGCTAATGGTGTCTGGTCTCAGTCAGGGAAAAGATGCACATGGAAAAGAAATGTATTCTGAAACAGAACCCAGAAGTCTCTGGTTTCCTATTAACTGAGTATTTGTGAGACAAATTAGATATTTTAGCTTTACAATCAGACTTGTCTAATGAAATTACTGTTGATTATTAGTAAAATACAGAAAATTGTCATCTAATCTACTGAGAACCCAAGATGGTTTTTTATTGTATATGCTTTCTTATAGTCTACATGTGGCTGGCAAAGGAAACAACATGCTTCAATGAAAATGACATAAATTAGTTAAGTTATCCAAGCCCATATGTGGTAAAAGTGCGAGAGAAATTTTGGATATTATGAAGAAAAGACACCCATTTCATATTTTTTTATAAATGAGATGATAAAATGCATGAATACTTTATCCAGTTACTTTTTTTTGGCTCTGATTTCTTGAAACCACTAGGTGACAGTGTAACTTAAGAACAAAATAAGCAATGTTTTCAGAATTCATAGTAACTCTCAGATGAGAATTTACACTAAAATAGTAATTTGAAAATTAAACATTTGTTTTGAAAGACAACAGAAATTTCCACTTACAGGATTACTTCTAGGTGGCACCACTTTGTACAAAGCTTCCATCATGACACCCGCCTGCTTTGGTGAGGTATAACTCAGAAAAGTATAACTTTTCCTTTTTCTTTTTTTGTTCTGCTTTTCTTTGAGGTACTGGTTAAAGGCCTCAGCACATTTTTCCTGATACTACTGGTCATTTTTACACTTTCTCTGAACTCATCCTCCCTTCCATCACACAACCAGTAGCAAAGATCCACATCTATAGTGGTTTGAATTGGTATAGGCCCCGTGGACTCATGTGTTTGAATGCTTGGCCCATAAGGAATGGCAGTATTGGGATGTGTGACTTTGTTTGTGTATGTGTAACTTTGCTGGAGGAAGTGTGTCTCAGTGCACATTCATCAAGATATAGAACTCTCGTCTCCTTCTCCAGCACCATATCTGCCTAAATGCCACACACTATGATGATAATGGACTAAACCTCAAAACTGCAAGCTAGCTTAAATCAAATGTTTTCCATTATAAGTGGCTGTGGCCATGGTGTCTGTTCAAAGCAATAGAAGCCCTAACCAAGGCACCATTCTCAATGTTCAAACTTTAAAAGGCATCATTTCCTTAGCTCTTCTCCATCTCTTTCCTTCCCACAGCTGCCAAGACTCACAGTTTGCCTGCCCTTTGGTTTTCTCTCAAACTCTAATAACATGGTCCTTGAGCTTCAAAAAATATGACTGCCATGTGAAAAATCAAAGGGATGAAATATTTGTTCCTTTCTCAGTAAACTTCCTATCTTCACAGGTTAACAAGATTTACAATGAAATTCTTTCTATCATGAAACAGAAAAACCTCATATGAACAAGTCATCATTATTTAAGATGATTGATACTGACTTCTAGGCTTTTTTTTTTCAGTAAGTTACAATAGTCCATCTTCAGTTCCTACACATTTATATAGTAAAGAAACAAAATATTATTTTCTACTTATCCACTTATTTTTCAAAAAAATAAACTAAAATTGACACCATTTGCCATCATTTATAATACAATGATATTTTATGAATATTGTAGCAGTTTTACTCTATTATTGAATGATGTTGAATATTTGTTGATTATAGTCAATATATATTGTTAGCAGAAATCTCAGAGATTCATTCATTCTCTTTGTTGGAATTCTTTTCTCTTGTAGAGCCTGGAAGGTATAGCTTACCTTATGGAGTTATACACAATGTTAAAATAACCACATGTATATGTAATAAAGGAATTATTGGCCTTTGTCCCTTGTTCCTGGGTAGTCTTCAAAACCTCAGAATACTCTGATTGATTGGCCTACCTTTATCCTTCTCAGTAGGCTTTATGATTGTAGCTAATACTTTTTATGCTAATGGGTAACTTAAGGTGAGTTTCTCCACTGTTGCTACTAATATACCTTGTGTTATGGTGGGGAGTTGACCACTACAGAAAGGCAAATTCATGATTAAAGAATCAAGATTTAGTCATTCGATATGAGCTAATCTCTAGGGAAAGGAAGAGAGCTTGGAGCAAGCTCCAAATTACAATGGCTCACTCACAAAGCTTTGCATACGAAGTGTGGGTGCACTTCCCTGGCTGGACTGTGACACACTAGAGAGTGGTGCTTCCTGAGGGGAAGACATGGTCTTTTTTTTTATTGAGAAAAGGAAGAAAAAAAAACGAGTTTCCACCTCCTCCCAGCCTCCCATTTCCCTCCCTCTCCTCCCACCCTTCTCCCCCTCCTCCCACCCTTCTCCCCCTCCTCCCACCCTTCTCCCCCTCCTCCCACCCTTCTCCCCTTCCCCACACTCCTCTCCCTCTCCCTCTCCAGTCCAAAGAGCAGTCAGGGTTCCCTGCCCTGTGGTAAGTCCTAGGTCCTCCCCCCTCCGTCCATATCTAGGAAGGTGAACATCCAAACTGGCCAGGCTCCCACAAAGCCAGCTCATTGCGTAGGATCAAAACCCCGTGCCATTGTCCTTGGCTTCTCATCAGCCCTCATTGTTCGCCATGTTCAGAGAGTCCGGTTTTAACCCATGCTTTTTCAGTCACAGTCCAGCTGGCCTTGGTGAGCTCCCAGTAGATCAGCTCCACTGTCTCAGTGGGTGGGTGCACCCCTCATGGTCCTGACTTCTTTGCTCATGTTCTCCCTCCTTCTGCTCCTCATTGGGACCTTGTTCTTATAAGGAATCTTTCTAGACCTTTCCTGTCTCTCTCTCTCCCTCTCTGACTGTTTTTTTTTATTATTATCTTCTTGTTTTAGTAAAAACTAAGCCATAAAATTAGCATTTTCTTGAGGTCCATGAATTTGAGATAATTGTCCAACCTGACAGAGCAGTGGGAATTTTATGACTTTTTAGGTAGCTTGTCATGAGTCAGGGCAGCTTAGACTGATAAGTTCAGGGCTAGTAGCTGAAGTGAACATTTTAAGGGGAACTTTGCTCTTAGTCTCAAATTTGGCAAGATTACAAGATATCAGATTAAAAATCTCACACTTCAAATTAGTATAAATACTTTGATTGGTACTTGAGCTATTTCTCAAGAGCTGCCACTTAGTTCTCCTTCAAAATTCCCTCAGGCATTAGTGACACTCGCCTAAGAATAACTCTTTTCAATTAATCACTGTGTCAACTCTGTTTCTCCAAAGAAGTAATCTATCCTATGACTTACATATGAAAATATGAATCTTAAGGCAGACAATTTTTTGGTGAAATAGATTCTTATGCAAAGTAAGTGAATTTGTGGCATCTCATTTTTGTAATCATAGCTATTCATTTTCATGTTCTTCCTTCAGAGAAAGTATTATACTGAGAGAAAACAAGCTGCTGTGGGAGCACCTTCTGCTCCTTCAGCCAATAGCTGCTGAAATACCAGCCCACCGGGGCGTGGTCTATTGCTCTTTGAAAAAGAGTGGCAAGCTTTGGCTTGCTCTCTTGGTTTCAGCTCTTGGTTCCAGCTCTTGCTTCCGGCTCTTGCTTCCGGCTCTTGCTTCCGGCTCTTGCTCCAGGGACTAGACTCCTTTCCTTGACTGTCGGTGTTCTGTAAGTTTTCCCCTAAAATAAATACCCCTGTGAATCCAAACTGGTGTGGGATTGATTTGCGCATTAACAAGATGAGAGGCAAAAAGTATTTTAGCTTAGATCCATACTAGTGTGAAGAGGACACCAGATAATCTGAAGCAATAATACAATAACAAGGTCAGATCGCTATTTCAGGCTCTGTCTATGTTGAAGACAGAGGAAAAGTGTATTACTTTGATCCAAATCAAATGTTTCTTCTGCTTCTGTTATCATATTGATAGCATTGTATGCAACACTTCCCAATTAACAGTAGACTTAATTGGGATGCTATGACTATCCCCACCCTTCCATTGCTATAAAGCACTGAGAGAGATTCATATCGCATTTGCACACTTTCTCAGGGAGGCACAGCAAAGAGAACAGTTGTAATTCTGCCATCTTTTTATAGTCATGCCTGTTCCTTTATCAGGTATTGTGTGTTATTTAAAATTTTCTAATATATTTTCTTCTTTTAAGTGGGCAATCAGATTTCATTGACTACAACCAAGAATATTAACTCATAGGGTTTTCAAAAGTTACTTTGTGTGTAATGGTAAGAAAAATTCTCAAGATAAAATATTCTCTGTTAATAATTGTCCTAAATAAAAATATGTTTATGAGGACCAAAGTGGAGGTAGAAGAAAATAATGTAAAATATTGAAATGATCCCAACAACAGCATAATTCATGGCATGCTGTGAATGAATAAAACGCACACAGGAGTCAAAAGATGGGTACACAGTAAATGGTGGAAGTCAGAAATATTAGATTTCAACTAGAAGAGAAAAATGAGGGCTAATCAAAATATGTGTAAATGAATGAAATCATTATTTTATCATATGAAAAAACATTTACTAAAGAGATCGAACATCAACCACTAATGGAACTTCTTAAAAAAGAAAATGAGGTTATCTATAGGGAGCCATTTGTTTCAAATGATATTCTCTTTACGAAGAATTATTTAATAAACGCGGTAGCTAAAATATTTCATGAATACAGTCTTTTTGTTTGTAATTATGAACGTAAATAAATCTGAAAAATCCCAATTCTATTGATAAGTAAGCATTGTTAAAATAAAAATTCTTTTAAGTAAACTTTGACTGTCTAACATTGTCATGTTCCATGTGGCCCGGCCAAATGTAGTAAGGTCCATAAGGATCTTGGACCTCAAAGAAATGCAGAATCTCAGCCGTACTTCAGTTCTACTGACTTAGACCCTGCATGTGTACAACATCCCAGTGTGATTTGTATTAGAAGTATTAGTATAGAACAGAGAGCAAATATTTAATTGAGTCCAAATCTCCCGGTTTCTAAGCTACTCTTTACAAGTCAATAAGTCACTCTTGGAACATGAATTAATTGCTTAGTTCACTTAGCATTTATTTAATGCAGAGGAGGTCTAGGCTAAAGGAATTAATTAAACTGACAAATTATATTCCAAGTTGAAACTCTGTGGTCATTTGAATTAATCTTCAGACTCAGATCTAGACAATTAAAATGCTTTGAGCAAAGTTAGTTGTCCTAGATCATGGCATAGAGAATTAAAGGAATAAAACCTAGAATGTCCTGATTTTAAACATAAGGACTCTATGTAGACATGAGTAGTGAATTCACTGTAATAAGAGAGTAGAAACTAGTTTTAAATCACAATTTTAACTTTAACAATTTTATTCATGGACACACATCTTATCGTCCAGACTCTTTAATAGTCCTGATAGTTCCCTCGTACACTATATGTACAGCAAAGTACAGTGAAATGATATGATTTCAAGTCCTAATTATAAAAACCTAGGCATCTCTGCAGTGCTGCCTAGAATTCCATACATGGAAGAAGCTAGACACCACATGGCAAAGCTACTCAAGAAGTTCATTGGAGCAGTGAGAAGTACAGCTTAATGGTTTGGACAATTACATATTTTTGCATAGGATCTGAGTTTAGTCTCCAGTACACACATGGTGGCTCACAAACATGTGAAACCCCAGGGGACAGGGTGATTTTTACTGGCCTCCATGAACTCCAACCAGGCATGAGGCACAGGTATGTATAGGTGTGGAAATATTTATAGACATAAAAATAAAGTTTTTAGAGAAAGAAATGGAGGTGTTCACATAGACAAGAATTCAACCAGTACCAACTTGTTTGTGATGTCAGACTTTACAGCTGACAGTGACTGCATCTCATAAAGGAACCTAAGAAAGAACTCTCCACTAAGGCCAATTCTAAAGCTTTAACAACTAAGAAACACTAAATACTTTCTTTGAAGTAATTTGCTGTACATCTGCAACTTTACGTGGTGCAGACTTTATTTAACAGAGATTAGCTCTGCCTTAAGTCATATAACAATTCTATAATGCAAATTTGAAAAATTCTCTATAATACACAGATATAATTTTAGAGATACAGTTGTTTAAGTTGTATATTTAATATATATGAAAGAATATATCTACTATAATATTTTCTAAAGCTACTTTGGATATCTTCATCAAAAATATTTTTTTATAATGAATAAATGGTTTGTACAATAGACAAACAACAAATTTTAAATATAAAAATTCCAAAGTTTTAAAAACAAGGACATAGTGTAGACTTAAACTCTTAATTCTCTCAGTTTGTCTCATTAGTCTTTTTCTTTTTGTTGGAGTAGGGATGATTCAGAGATATTAAATATTAGGGGTCTTTATTCTGAGTTTCTGTTTAGTGACATGAGATGGGGTGAGAAGTTGCCAGAAATCCAAATTTCTTTTGTAAGATAAAAAAAGACAGCATTTCACTCCTCTTGATGAAAGATATTACAAAGACATTACTTCACTAAAAGTAAGTAGGGGAAAGTCAAAGTTGGTCAAAGTTTATTTGGTTGAATGTAATTCTATAGATAATACAGATTGTGGACAATCCCACATGTCATTAAGGCATTAGTAAACATACAAGAGTGCAGACAATCTTCCTGGAAACTATCTTAGTTATGTTCATTTGCTGTGATAAAACACCATGACCAATACAACTTAGAAAAGAAAACATCTAATTTGGGGTGTTACAGTTCCAGAAGGTTAGAGTCCACGACTGCCGTGGGAAACATGGCCATAGGTGGGCAGATATGGCACTGGAGCAATAGCTGAGAGCTCATGTCTTGAGATTTGACCATGAAGCAAAGAGAACTAACTAATGCAATGGGATTTGAAAACCTCAAAGCCTGTGCCCTAGCGGCATATCTCCTTCAATAGACCATATCTGCTAATAATTCCTCCCAATTTCTCCAGTTGGGATTAAGACTGAGTAAGGCCACCTCTTCTAATCCCAGCTTTTCTCAGTTGCCTTTAGTTCTTTGTGCAGGGCTGAGGCCTTGTAGGTCTTGTAGGCTTTTTTCCATCCAGTTTATCATGTTCATAGGTGCTATCCTTGTTCACTGAACATTTGGGCACCCATGTTTGTGAGATTTTATGGGTGTAGCTTCTGCTATAACTAATAGACACAGTCTCATAATAAACTCTGTGATCCTCTGGCTCTAAGAATCTTTATGCCCCTTCCCCTTTTCTGCAATGTTCCCTGAGACTTAGGTATAGGGCCACTACTATTTCTTTATGTTGCCCACAAATAATTTGTTTGAATTAGCTACATGTTAAAGTATACCTATCATAGCCCCAGTGATAAACCACATATACACAGCTATCTCTACACCAAATATCCATTATAAGCTTGTTAAAATAAGGAGTTACTGTGTCAAAAAAATCTGGGTTAGTTAGGATTATCAGGTAAAGGTATATGGCCACTGTATACCGGATTTCTAATGCAGGTACCCTCATTTTTGTAAGTTGCAATGGTCTTTGGCCAAGAGTCCATCTCATCAATAGGTATCCCATAGCAAAATAGGTCTTCCTTCTTCTTCAGCTTTATGATGATCTTGGTGACACAGCTTTTAGTGACACAGTTCCAGGCCTGGTACAGGAATCCAAGACTGGGCCATTCACAATACTTGCATCTTTCCAGCTCTTTTTAAAGTCCCAGCGTTAGTTCTAGAGGCATCTGGCTCATCCGGTCAATGAAGGGCACTTAGTGGAAATGGACTTCACTTTCTATGAAGTTCCCTGGTTCATTCTGAACAGAATGATATAAACTGAAGATTCAGGAAACATTAGCAGGACTTGCCTGCAAAAGCAGGAATAGTGATGTAATACTCATTGCAGATTTCAGGCAACTTGATACAATCCAATTCAGAAACAGTGGAAGCTAAATAAACCCCGAAGAAAATTAGAAGCCCTTCTTTGAACTTCTCAGAAAAAGGCACAAACAAAGTAAGATTAGTGAGACTAAAGTGAACAATAAGTCTTCCAATGACTAGATAACACTGCAAGCCAACACACACCCAGGACTTTCAGGAAACCCAGACATCACCTATATTGAAAATGACATACCGGGAACCGATCAGAATGTGATGGGAAGGGGAGAACTCCGAGGAGAATAAATTAAACAGCTACTGTAAGAAAACAAACACAATCAGCTTGAAAAATACAGAAAAAATTCAACATCTTCATAGAGAAAGCTGAAGAGACAGATCTAATTTTCAAAAGAAGCAAATTATTGAGCTGAAAAATAATCTAGCAAAGTTGAAAATGCAATAGAAGTGATAAAAGAAATCATTATGCAAAAAGATTGACTAAATGAAAGTGTAGTTTCAGAATCATTGTGCTTGAAAATATCCTAGAGCATTTACAAACAAAGAACAAGAAAGAAAGATGAAACTGTACGAAAACTTCGAACAACATTACGATAGCAAATGTTGTAGCTACAAGCATTCAGTAAAAATATGAGGATGCTAGTGGCATTTTACTCATTCGAAGTAACAATAACAGAAAATTTCCCAGATCTTGAAAGTTGCACAACTCTCCATATATACACTGGCCAAATGTATATAACTACAAAAGAATAAACTAAGCCAGTCTACCTCAATGTATCACATAAAAAATGTGAATGATAAAGAGAGTATGTTCAAAGCTACAAGAGAAGAGCTATGGAAGCTATATACTGACACCCCAATTTGTATTATAGCAAACTTGTCTCATGAAAATTTACAGGTAAGGAAGGAGTAGCATGAGCCATTCATCATACAGAAGAAGGCAAACATCACTAAGAAGACTACAAAGCTGTGAAAGGTATGACTTAGAATGACAGAATCTGGGTGACAGTGTCTATGGGAGAACTGTTCTACAAGCAATGTCAAGGGCAGTTCTTCAAACTAATGGAAGTATGTAAGCAGTGATAGGAAAACAAGGGGCAATTTCAAATAGGTACGAGTAAGTGTGCAGATTAATTCAGAATGCAGTGACATTGTCAGCATGCTGTGTAAACCATCTTTAGTATGAGGGCTGTGCATGAGTTTCTGGGAAGAACTGCAGCTTACATTGGGCCACTCTGCAAGGCTGATTAACTGACTAGTTTTGAATAATTATGGAGCATTTAGAATGTTGCCAGTCCCCAGTCTAATTACAGTTTAAACCATAGGTTGTCTTCGGCCTCTCTGATAGCCTTAGACATCCTTTGCCCACCTCTGTGTCTGATCTAATATCCATGTGCCTGGCAGGTAAAACATTTAGAAATGTATTAATTTAACAGACAACAAGCTCCCACCAACTAAAAGGCTAAGAATGCTGGCAGATAATATGTGAAGCCTACACTTTCACCATAACTGGAATCTAAACAAGTTGGTCTCATAGGGGTTTCCATAGGATGGTGAATTACTGAGAAGAATGAGAGATTTAGGAACAGAAACTAAGTTACAGTAAGAGAGAAAAAACATTGGCGGACTATTACACAACATCCCAAGAGGAGGGTTTTGAATATTTCCACCATAAAGAAGTGATAAGTAAGTAAGGTGACATTTTTAACTTTAATTTTAGTATGCAATATAGATGTATTTTAAAACATAATATGATACCATCAATATGTGTAAATTTTTAATTTTTATGTAGCATGCCAAATATATTTAATTTAAAAAAGAATTTTAAAATTCTAATTAAGAATATTCCAGATTTAAAGCTCTTTTATCAGAGAGGCAATATATTGCAGCAAGATTTGGCTAGTAATAGTGTAGATAGGAAGGAGTATGTTTCTCAGAAAATTAGGAAATAACCTTCCTCAACACCCAGTAATACCACTTTTGGGTATATATCCAAATGATGCTCAATAGTGCCACAAGGACATGTGCTCAACTATGTTCATAGCAGCTTTGTTTGTCATAGCCAGAACCTGGAAACAACATAAATGCTCCTAGACCAAAGAATGGATAAGGATAATGTGATACATTTACACAATGGAGTACTACACAGCAGAAAAAATAACAACATCTTGAAATTTGAAGGCAAATGAATGGAGCTAGAAAACATCATTTGAGTGAGGTAACCCAGACACAAAAAGACAATTATCACATGTACTCACTCATACTTGGTTTTTAAAATAAAGCAAAGAAAATCAGCCCAGAAATCAATCACAATCCCAGAGAACTCAGACAACAATGAGGACCTAAGAGAGACTGGCATAGATCTAATCTACATTGGAAGTAGAAAAAGACAAGATCTCCTTAGTAAATTTGGAGCATGGGGACCTTGGGAGAGGATTGAAGGGGAGGGGAAAGAAAAGGAGGGGAGCAGAGAAAAATGTAGAGCTCAATAAAAATAAAAAAGAAAAAAAAAGAAAGAAAGGCGTATGGTCAACATTTTGTTGTTAATTTACATATATGGAAATTAAATATTACAATGCACAGTGAAAATTCATGGATCTAATTTAATTGTCATCCCTCATATTGTATGTACACACATACAAACACACATACACACAAAGCTGTTAGAACTAGATACACATTGAACAAATAAACACATAGTAGAAACTTAATTGTCCATGGGCAGTTGTTTTCCATGTTTGCTATATAATTTTCTCTTGCGTAAAAGAAACATGCATACATTTTCATGTCCCAATGAGTCCAGTCTTTTGTGAAGACACAGTTGTTAGAAAGGTCTCACATACATTGGGAGTGGGAACACACTAATGTGCTCTTTTTTCGCAAATAGAAAAGATTTCCTCATGCTCTGGAATTTTTTTTTTTTAAGAAAATCATCTGTGAAGTTTTAAACATGTTCTTTCTATCTTTTCTCCGGAAAAGTTTTCTGTGAAGTTTCACCTACATGAAAATAAGACTTTTTTTTTTAAATGAATGTTCCAAGTTATGTAACATTTAGTTACAAAATGTATATTACTTTTCAGGGGACTTTTAAAAATAACATCCACTCTTTTATTAACTCTTTCCATCCCAACATTTACTTTCTCAGGCTGTTTTCCTGGCTTGCACTTGGAGTTGGTGGTTACAGATATGCCAAACCCAGAACTGACACTTTTTCAAAAACTTACAAGCCATGAGGACACAATCATGTAAGTGAAACAGGCTGTGGAAATTGCTGCAAAAAGTATTTTATCAAGTACAACATGACCAGAAGAAAGGGAACAGTCCAGATTACTTGTATCAGAGACTGAATTGAACAGAAACAATAGCATTAAATCCGTATTGACTACAAAGTGAAATGCCATAACATGTATTTTGGGCAGCCATAATAGATTTCCCTGAAACGAGGCTCCATGGAACAAGGGTTATTAAGAAGCAGGTTCAAGGGCATTCCTTGGTTTCCTTCTATTAAAGCCAGAATCTAGGCTTATAAGGAATCATGACTCCTACCTCAATCACTGCTTTTTGCCAGGGAAACCAAGTCTATTACACTGAAGAGACCTTCAGGTCCTGTCACCCTGGAGCTGGCACCAGAGGGCTGAGATGCGTTTATAATTAGCCACAAGTTGACACCATTGGAGGCTTAAAGTGCTTTTGTTTTATCTTATATTTTCTTACTTTAAAAATATTATTGTTCGCTGACTCTTCTATGTAAGCTGGGATTTAAAAACACCTCTTTGTGGACTACTTGTATCCTGAGTACTTCCTGTATATATTATACATGTTATTAAATTATATTTCCATTTTGCTTGTTTATCTCATTTCATTCAACCAAGAATACATGGGAGCTGAGGGAAGAAAAAAAATTTACCTTTCTTTCCTTCTGAATTTCTAGCATGCAGTTGAGTTCTTTTAAATACAATTTTATCACAATGTTCATATAAATAAGTAGGGATCTAAGAATGCTACTGTTGGCCAGGGTTTAATGGCTAATGGTTAATCTAGTGGGAGTAAGAACCTCCTCTCCTGGACAGAGTGGTGTTAGTACAACAGGATGAAAAGGGGTTGGGAGCAGGTCCATTGACAGAAGATTCCTTTCCCACCACAGTTATGTGATTTGATTCTGAAGACGAAGTCTCAAGAAAATTTGACATATTGCTATATTTAGGATGTGGAATGTCCATCCAATGTCTATGTATTAAAGGGTTGTTTCTTAGGCCATGATGCTACTTCTATGTGATAGAGTCTTAAGAGATATCACTCAATGGAAGACCTCTTAATAACTGAATGACTGCCCTTGAAGAGAATTGTGAATCCTTCCCATGAACTGAAAATTTTTGTTTTTTTTTTGTTTGTTTTTGCCATGTGCCTCTGATACAACAATGCCACCATAAAGGTAAAGCACCTGGGGCAATTGACCATAAACTGTACTCTCTCAACCAGGGCAATATAAACCTTTGTCTTCATTAGATAACTCATAAAATGACTGATCTAGGGAAAGCTGATTAATATGCAGAGTGATGTCTGTAACAATATTTAAAAAACCTTGAGCATTAGTCTGAAATTTAAAATCATAAGAAATTAAAGTCACTAAAATTTAAGGCAACTTTCATACAAATTTCAACAAGCATGCTACAGAATGGTTAGGTGGATGGATGTCAAATAATTATCTTACATTTAGTTGAACAAACAGACTAACACTTGTCTGTTCTGTCACAGGAAAAATTCCTAACCAGTAGTGATGATAGCCTGTCCTGTTAGCTGCCTCATCTGAGAACACACTATTTTGGGTAACGATAAGCATTCCTCAACCACACTAATCTGTTAGATCCTCCACTTTGTTTGGACTGTTGAAGGACTAGGATAGCCCAAGACAATTTGACGCAGGAAGAAAAAGTAATAAAAGCCTTGCTCAATGGCATGTTCTCCCAGTAGAAATGCATGGCACAGGATTTGATTCCAAAAAAATTTGCTTGCATTTTCTCATGCAATATTATAAGGTGGATATGAGCATTTGCATTGAAATAGACTGTTCTAGATCATAGAGAACCTGTCTTCCAATCCAAAGTCTTTTGTAGCTTTGAGAAAAGTCACCTAGGTTGTTTGTCTGTGTGGTAAGAGTCTAGAGAATTAATTCTTAATAGCTCTAAATTCAGTAGTCTGTAAGACAGCTCTCTCCAATTCTCTACCCTTGGGGTAAAAGGCTTTGATGCTTTCAACTCTAAATATTTAACTTTGCCTGAAGGTATTTCCAGTCTTTTATGAGGCATATGTTTTAGACCCAAGCAGCGGATCAAGTGGAAATGGTGTCTGGTCAGAGACTAGTTTAGAAGATTCAGGGTAGAAGAAACCTTGGAATATCTGCACGTGCTGGTTAGCCACTTTTATTCGGTCTTGTTTTACTCTTCCAGATATTTTGGCAAAACACTTAACTTTACTTTTTCCTTTGCTTGTGTTTTGTTTCACGTTGGAACATGGATGTGTGAACTGAAGTTTCCAGAATATTCTGCACTGACATTCCTCAAAAGGATGACTGGCTGATTACAATGTCAATGAATATAGTTAATGCAGTTCTCCAGAGTAAATGACCTTGAATTATCTTAGTCCCCAAAGAATCATTTGTTCTTTACCTCTATGTGTGATTTTTATGTAAATTCCTTTGGAATGTCCTGGTAGAACCCAAACTTGCACAAATCTAAAGCCTTCGAGTACTGTCACAACATCTGGGGCCTATATTCCCCATTTTTTGTATTGGCCTTCTTGGTGTTTCCATCAATACACTTGAAAATGTCTTGATTTATGGTTTTATTTGTTATATTACTCTAAAAATCATAAAGTGGTAACCATATTTAACCATGGCATTTGGCGAAGCCTGAGTCTGTGTCTAAGCCATAGCCTCACAGGTTTGGCACAAGATTATATATTTTCTCATATTTTTTCTTGAGGAGAGAGCTGTTTTTGCAAACAGTTTTTTTCTTGTACTCAAGTTAAACTTTGTCTCAACATATCTTTTAATCCATCCTTAGATTCTAGACTTAAATCAAAAGCTAGAATAAAAAATACCCTATCCTTTCTGGTGCATGGCAAGGCGAATGGGATAACTGTCCAAGACCATAAATCGTGGTGTTTTATGACTATCCTGAAATTACTCTGAAAAAAGAAATATGCTTGCACAATTATGTTGTAATAATGTAAACAATGCTTTACAAATATGTGGAAATAGCAAAGTGATGGATTTGTCGACTACTATACACATGAAATTCTGTTTCTCCCCATGGAGCAGCAGGGACTTCAGTTCCCATTCAGCTCCATTCTTCAGTTCCTTGTTCTTCTCATTAATTTAGTGTTTCAAATGTGGGATGGAAAATGAAGCGTGCAAGAATTACTCCTTGAGAATTAATATATTCAAGGACTAAGTGTAAAAAAGAAAGGCCATCAGTTTATTATAAAACTTTTGGAGTTTTTTTTTTTTTACCCAAAGAATAAAGATTAAAAGTGCTTAATATTCACAAATTTCTTTCTATGCCCTTTCACATTGCTTCAAAAACTCCAAATTCCACCTCCTTTAATGAAATTAAATTTAAAATTTAAATTCTGGGCGTGGGGTGACCTTTTCTCCCCGAGCCTTTCTTTTTGTAGACAATGATACTGATTCTCAGAGAGGTTCATTAAGTGGCCAGTGCCTGGAGGCCAGGCCTTCCAGAGGCAAGGGAGCAACAGGTTTCTAATGACATGCTCTCCTTGACATTTTGTGCTGCTTATTGTCTTTAATGAATTAGCAGAGAAGGAGATTTCACCTCTCCTTGGCCATGCTCTGTATAGTAACTTCAATTCTGTTTCCCCAATTAAACATCTCACAAAGCGCCCCCTCCTCATACTTCCCCTTAAAGCTAAAATAAAATCAATCCAGCTAAAGGACACTTGTTTTACTGTGCTTTGTTGCATTTCCACCTTCCCACTAGCTGCCTGAGCCGTGTGTGCAGGCTTTTAAACCGGGATAATATTGTTTTCCTTATTCTGCAGTTCTCACAGAAATGCCACGTTAAATTTTCCTTCTTTCTCCTCCCATGATTCTCCCTTTTCCTTCTTTTCTTTCTTCCGTTCCTTTCATTTAATTGGGTCTAAGACAAGATGGATGTCTTTGTTCCCAGTTCGTTGTCCTGAAAATGAAATCTACTCTTAGGTCAAAAGTGCTCTTCTTAAGCCACAGACCCAGTTTGGAGCCTGAGCATATTGAGAAATGACCCCCTAAAGTTTTCTGTTTCTCATTAACTTTTAAAGTCTTGCTGACTACATGTGCTCATTACAGTGCGTTGTAAATGATGTTTGAAGAGAATGATTCCGGCCTACTCGGTGCACAAAGAGAATACAAACAAGCAGTTTGCTCTGCTTCTCCAAGGTGATGCATGTGGTAATACTGGGCTGAGTTACTGCTATGAAAGCTTGAAATCCCAAAAGTCTCAAAGCACTGAAAAACAAACACAGGATGAAAATGTATAATTTGTTTCATGTTAGCGATCTCACCTCCCACTAACATAGTAAATGTGGCAACAGATTTTTTTTTCTCAAAGATAAACTACCCCATGAAAAACTGTCTTTTTCTTTCTGCCAAATTGCCTCTTTTTTCTCTGGCCTCTTTTTTATTCTTTACTAGGCTTGAGCTTTGCTTTAACTATTTATTATGTTATAAATAGCACAACCCTTCATGATATTGTCCACTGAATAATGCTGGCTATTGAGTAAACAGTACAGATGTGGCCTGTGGTCATAGCTAAGCACACTGTGTACAGTACAGATGTGGTCTCTGGTCATACCTAAGCACACTGTGTACAGCCATTTGCAATGACTCCTGTCATAAACTTGGTCATTTGTATACTAATTCCCTTATCAGAGTAACACAGGGATATTCAAGTGTCTATCAAGAAGACAGACTTCACAGCCACAATTGCTGCTGTCTGTTTCTAATGGTTTTTCAAGAAAAGACAAAAAGCAATTATCCTATGCAGAAGGCTTTAATCCATTGCCAAATGTCTTCAAAGAAGAAGACTGTCTTCTGAAAAATCTATCTTCCAAAAGAGAGGTGCAAACATGCACTCTCTCTTAACCCTCCTGAAGGGCACAACTGTGGTGCTTATGGCCCATGACTATAAAGAGAACACTCTCCCCTAGCATAGCTGGAAATACCAAGATACACGTGGAACTTTCTTATGCTGAAAACATTACTTACTTTAAAAGAAATTATCCTGATCCCTTAATCTCTTTAACTGGTGTCTGATTCTCTGATATTAACTGGAGGAAGAACAAAGAGATTCTCCTAGAGAAAACAAGTTCATTCAGCATAGCCCCTGATGCCAAAGCCCCATGCTGCCCCAGAGAGCCCTGTTCTCCTGGCCACTGCTAAGGGTTTGGTTTTCACTGATAGTGAGAAGCAGGCGGAGCTGTACACAAGCTATCTCTTGGGAGTAATGTCTGCATTACTGAACACAAGCTATCTCTTGGGAGGCTGTCTCCATTACTGAGATTGTCTTTAGTCCCTCGCTGTACTGCTACAGTGCAGATGCATTCCAGGCTTCACAGCGATTTCCACAGGCCCTGCTGCACTGTACGGGTTGAAGGTGATGTTCACTGGGCCATCAGATACCCTGAGTGATGGCGTGCCTCCTTGTCTTCCAAGTTCCTCTCCTGAACCACTTGTGCAATGCTTCTGTATCAGAGGCTCCAATGTTCGGATCAGTGTCTAATCCCTTAAATTTGGGCAATAGTTAGGAAGGTTGGTCCAACACAAAGAAATGTGGTTAGTTTACCAAGCCAGGGAGTTATAGTTTCTATTTTGCTTTCTTTCATTTTTTTTTCAGTAGGGGTGGAGTCAAAGCCTGAATCATTTATTATTTTTCTGCTTCAAGAAGAAAAAAGCGTACACTATCCTCCTCCTCCTCCTCCTCTTCTTCCTCTTTTGATTTTTTTTATTGAAAGAAAAAAAAAGAAATTCCTGCCTCCTCCCAGCCTCCCATTTCCCTCCCCCTCCTCCCACTCTTCTCCTCCCCCCCCCACTCCTCTCCCCCTCCCTCTCCAGTCCATAGAGCAGTCAGGGTTCCCTGCCCTGTGGAAAGTCCAAGGTCCTCCCCGCTCCATCCAGGTCTCCAGGTCTAGGAAGGTGAACATCCATACTGGCTAGGTTCCCACAAAGCCAGAACATGAAGTAGGATCACAGAGAAACCCTGTCTCGAAAAACCAAAAAAAAAAAAAAAAAAAAAAAGAAGTAGGATCAAAACCCAGTGCCATTGTCTTTGGCTTCTCATCAGCCCTCATTGTCTGCCATGTTCAGAGAGTCCGGTTTTATCCCATGCTTTTTCAGGCACAGTTCAGCTGGCCTTGGTGAGCTCCCAATAGATCAGCCCCACTGTTTCAGTGGGTGGGTGCACCCCTCGTGGTCCTGACTTCCTTGCTCATGTTCTCCCTCCTTCTGCTCTTCACTGGGACCTTGGGAGCTCAGTCCGATGCTCCAGTGTGGGTCTCTGTCTCTATCTCCATCCATCGCTATAATCTGTGATCCTAAAGAAGCTAAATAAGAAGGTGAACCCAAAGAAAAACATTTAGTTGTTATCCTGGGTATGGGAAGTAGACAAGATAGCTGGGCAAAAAATTGGGAACTTGGGGGTGGGGTGGGACGGAGGTAAGGGGAGATGGGGAGAGAAAAGTAAGAAGGGGAGAATGAGGGGAACTTGGGGAAACGGGATGATTGGGAGAAAGGAAGGTTGGATAGAGGAGCAGGGATTCACATAACTTAATTAAGGGAGCCATCTTAGGGTTGGCTAGAGACTTGAACCTAGAGGGGCTCCCAGGAGCCCAGGGTGATGTCCCCAGTTAGCTCCTTGGGCAGCTGAGGATAGGGAACCTGAAATGACCCTATCCTATAGCCATACTGATGAATATCTTGCATATCACCATAGAACCTTCATCTGGCGATGGATGGAGATAGCGACAGAGACCTTCTTTTGATTTTTGAGACAGGGTTTCTCTCTCGATTTGCAGCTTGTCTTGGAACTAGCTCTTGTAGACCAGGCTGGCCTTGAACTCACAGAGATCTGCCTGCCTTTGCCTCCCGAGTGTTGGGATTAAGGTGTACGCCACCATCGCCTGGCCACCATCCTTCTTTTGTACTCTGCACATTCCTTTATAATTATGGCTTCATACCAAGCCAGCATTCCTGTATGAAATCTCTAGAATTGATCCATTGTTTTTTTACGTCTCCTTTAGCTATTGATTGTAACTCATGATTTTCCAGGTAACTCAACTTCTAGTTAATAGCCACAGAATACACCGGAGTAAACCATCTCCTGAACCTGTGGTTTTAGGAAAAAAATAAAGACAGTGTTTATTGTGAGGATTAAATGAAATAAAATAGGAGAGGAACACTGATAAATACTTAAAATGACACCCAGCTTTAAGATATCATAGGACAACAAATAATTTATGATAATAATAATGAAAATTAAATAATAGACATAAACTCAACAAGAAATAAACAAATAACGAATATAGAAAATTAAAACTATTTTGGAAGAACAAAAAGCAAACTTCAACAAACATGAAGACAGCCTTGTTGGATATGACTGAACATCCTAAAGAAACACTGTTTCTTTACAAATATGCAAACTCTAACAAATATAGGAACAAACTGCATTTTGGAGTTAAGTGAGTTTCCATTCAAAGAAGTGCTGGAGAGATGACACAGCGCTTAGGAGCACTGGTTGCTTTTCCAAAAGACCTGAGTTCAGTTCCCAGGGCCCACGTGGGAGCTCACAGCTGCCTATAACTCCAGTTCCAAGGCATTTGACACCTTTACACAGACATACATGGAGGTAGAACATCATAAAGAGAAATAAAAATTAAAAAGAAGAAACTTCAGAAAGAAGAATTGACTATTTAAGATTAACCATGTACTAACTAAAAGTAAACCTCAGAGAGTGGGATTGGAATTAACAAATAGAAATTTGGTAATTTGTTGGTAGTATGGTGCATAAAATTTAAACTTCTGGTATGTGATTTCTTGTCAAACTATTTGACCTTTTTTGTAGAAAATTTTATTTTTATTTTTAAGTGAAAATATTTTTCATCAATACCTTGCCTTATGTATACACATATACAAATTACATATTTTTAAAAAATTGAAAAAGGAGTACAGATTGGTGTTACAAATTTTGGCAAAGGGGGTTAAAGGTTTGTTTTTCTTTAATCCTGGAAACACGGCACTTTAGAAATGCAGCAAAGTTGGCCCATGAGCCCGTCAGATCCATCAGTCTGGGCTCTGCATCGCGCCGGAATGTGCCTGTGCCGTCTGGCTCTCCCTGGACCTTCAGTGTTGTTCTCTCAGCACCTCCCACGTTGTGTCTGCCCTTCCGGTCTTATCTCTCATAAGAGGTTAAGAAATGGGGCAGTTGTTAATCAGCCAGCAGAAACTGTCAAAGTATCCATCATTCTGGCCCTCCTCTCAAGAAACAAAACAAATCATTCTCCCAGCCAGGCTCCACTCTAACCTCTGGTCCCGGGCACAAAATCATTGAACTCTCCCATATGGCTCCCGACGTGTGATTATGTCACTCCGTCGGAAAGTCACTCAAAGGGCATTTTCTCAGTTTGATTTATATTTTCCTTTTATCTAATGTGCTCCCAGGAGCAGTCTCTCATTGTCCTGTGTTATCCCCTTGCCTCGTCAGTTTCCTGTCATTTCTCTTCAGCTTCCACATTTAATTCATTTACTGAAGGGTACGAAACAGCGAAAGTTTTTGTTTATCATAGATTTTATAACATCATATCAAGCAATCTATTTTTTTTGCATTTGTATGATAGTTCTATGTATGTGGGGGAAGCAAATTCCAAACGAATTAGACTCTGCATTTATTAAACCCTTGTACACTGAAAAAAGAGAATTAACTTACTTTTATCTTTCAGAAAGAAATCATACAATATAATATGTATATATTTATGTACAATATACTAAAATGTGGCTATTATCTGGAAGCAGAGGAACAATGGTACAATAACACAGTGAGAGGTTCACCTTGTTCTGGTGGTGTGGGGAGCACAATTTGTCATAAACAATATGTACTAAATTAAAGCATCAGAGAATTTATATTCTGGCCATATTGATAAATGAATAGATGTTGAATTTAGGATTTAGACACAGAATGTAAACCTTATGATTTCACTTAAAAATGAAGATTGACAGAAGCCTCAGAGAATGAGGAGAACTTTGCAACTGAAGTTAAAGATAAAGCAAAGAAAGTTTAGTTGATATAGACTCAGATTCCATGTATTATTTTAACTTTGTAGATAGTGTAGAAATCCAAGAGACAAGGGAGAAAGGGTGTTTGGGTAGAGTCTTAGGATACATTGATTAAAAGATGATAGTATGATTAAAAGATGATAGTGTCTTTCACACACACATTTAATATAATATATAATATACACATATACAAATGCATAAATAATAGAAAACAACTAGTACATCATTTATTCGATTTAAGGGTACATTATACTTCCTCTCACCATAGATTCTAACAGGTCTTAAAAGGCTCAGAACTGATGAACATGATTGAGTTCAGAGACATCATTATTGAATATTATCAATTAAGCAAATTATTTTACTTGCTATAAATAATTTTTATGTCAAAATTTAATTTCTTGCTCTGTGTCTGCACATGTGTGTGTGTGTGTGTGTGTGTACACATGTGTGCATAACACATGAGTGTGGAGGCCAACCCTGGTTGCTATTTTTCAGGAGCTATCTACCTTGTTTTCTGAAACAGATCTCTAGGATCTGGGGCTCGCCAGTAAGGCCAGACTGGCAGCCAAGTAAACCTCAAGGACTCTCCTATCTCTTCCTCATCAGCGGTGGGATTATGAACATGTATTTATCATATATATATATATATATATATATATATATATATATATATATATAGTTTCTTTGATTTTTAATTGATTTTTGTTGAGCTTTACATTTTTCTCTGCTCCCCTCCCTGCCTCTCCTCTCCCCCCCTTCAACCCTCTGCCAAGGTCCCCATGCTCCCAATTTACTCAGGAGATCTTGTCTTTCTCTACTTTCTACTTCCCATGTAGATTAGATCTATGTAAGTCTGTCTTAGTGTTCTCATTGTTGTCTAAATTCTCTGGGATTGTGGTTTGTAGGCTGGTTTTCTTTGCTTTATGTTTAAAAACCACCTATAAGTGAGTACATGTGATAATTGTCTTTCTGGGTCTGGGTTACCTCACTCAAAATAATGTTTTCTAGCTCCATCCATTTTCCTGCAAATTTCAAGATGTCATTATTTTTTTCTGCTGTGTAGTACTCCATTGTGTAAATGTATCACATTTTCCTTATCTATTCTTCGGTCAAGGGGCATTTAGGTTGTTTCCAGGTTCTGGCTATGACAAACAATGCTGCTATGAACATAGTTGAGCACATGTTCTTGATGCACAATTGAGCATCCTTTAGATATATACCTAAAAGTGGTATTACTGGGTCTTGAGGAAGATTGTTTTCTAAGCTATCACCACACTGACATCCAAAGGGGCTGTACCAGCTTGCATTCCCACCAGCAATACAGAAGTATTCCCTTTCCCCCACTCTCCAGCATAAGTTGTCATCAGTGTTTTTGATCCTGGCCATTCTTACAGGAATCTCAGAGTTGTTTTGCTTTGCCTTTCTCTGATGACTAGGGAAGTTGAACATATCCTTAAGTGTCTTTCAGCCATTTTAGATTCCTCTGTTGAAAGTTCTCTGTTTAGATCTGTACTCCATTTTTTTTATTGGATTATGTGTTCTTTTGGTGATCAATTTTTTGAGTTCTTTGTATATTTTGGAGATCAGACCGCTGTCTGATGTGGGGTTAGTGAAGATCTTTTCCCATTCGGTAGGCTGTCTTTTGTCTTATTGACCATGTCCTTTGCTTTAAAGAAGCTTTTCAGTTTCAGGAGGTCCCATTTATTAATTGTTTTTCTTAGTGTTTGTGCTGCTGGGGTTATATTTAGGAAGTGGTCTCCAGTGCCAATGCGTTTAGGTGTATTTCTCACTTTCTCTTCTATAAGGTTCTGTGTTACTGGCTTTATGTTGAAGTATTTGATCTATTTGGACTTGAGTTTTGTGCAGGGTGATAGATATGGGTCTATTTTCACTTTTCTACATGTTGATATCCAGTTATGCCAGCACCACTTGTTAAATATGCTTTCTTTTTTTCATTTGATATTTTTTGCTTCTTTGTCAAAAAATCAGGTGTTTGAAGATGTGTGGATTGATATCTGGGTCTTCTATTCAGTTCCATTGATCCTTCTTTCTGTTCTTGTGCCAGTACCAGGCTGTTTTCAGTACTGTAGCTCTGTAGTAGAGTTTGAAGTCAGAGATTGTGATGCCTCCAGAAGTTCTTTTATTGTACAGGATTGTTTTAGTTATTCTGACTTTTTTGCTTTTCCATATGAAGTTGAGTACCATTCTTTCAAGGTCTTTGAAGAATTTTGCTAGAATTTTTGATAGGCATTGCATTGAATCTGTAGATTGCTTTTGGTAAGATTGCCCTATAAATATTTCTTATTCTTAATCAGACTCATTCATTTGCTAGCTAAATTTAACACATATCTGAAGGATTTAGAGAACATGTGTATACCTCTGACTAATTTACTTGTTCATCTCTGGACACTACATACCAATTATATATTTACCATATGCTATTTCCTTAGAAACAGCAGTGGAAAGTGTAGATAGAGTTCTAATTTCATCAATGCTGTATCAGACAAATCCTGGTAAACTAGCAGTGGTATCTTTTGGTTGTTTTGCCTCAAGAAAAGATACTTAGTGTGCTTGTGTTTAAAATCATAATAAATACCTTATGTGCAAGCTACAGAGGACATAGTGTGGATGTCAGGGGGTGGCTTTACTGTTCGGATATATACTGCTCTTTATTGTTCTGTACTTATCCCTCACCTGTACTCTGCCCAGAAGTTTGGCACATATGACACATTAACTTTTAAAATTACTCATTAAGGAGCTACATTAGTAATGAAGCTATCATTTTCCCATCAATCTTATAGAGACAATTACCCCAGCCCCTTCTAGTACTGGCCTGACCAAAAAAGAAAAAAAAAGTAGCTAGAGTCAAAACCAGAGCAAGTAATTGACTTCATCTTTTGTAAATTCTGCTCCCCTTGAAGTATTTCTTTACAGTCTGTAAAAGCAGAGCTCAGATGATACTTCTTTGGCAAAAGACTGGTAGCAATAGAAAGCTATGCTGAAAGCTGAATCACATTTGCCACTGCATACTCATTCGAGGGCCCGACGTCATCGGCCAGAGTGGCGAATAGACACACGTATTACTGAAATGCTCAGCTGTTCTTTCCACTCTATGCTCCTAAAACTATACAGCTGATTAAGGAAAAAGCGAAAAGCAATTAAAACATCTTTATCCACCTCAGCACACTTCAGTTTCTGGGTTAGAAATCATTTGGGATACTACGAAATCATTTTGGATGTCATACCAGAAACTCCTCACATTTAATCAGAGTATATCGACTAAAATTCAGCCATTGTTAGTGACTCAGTACAGATTAAGACGGAGTAATTGTACCAAGTCATACTTTGGTGATTATCTGAATACAAAAGAAGAAACTGGTTCAACAAAATGACTTTTATACATTTTTTCACAGTATTTGATTATCACTGTTGGTTTTTCATTGATCTCAACTTGTCTTTGTCCATATCATCTGATCTCCCTCATTTATGGCCTTCTGGGAAACTGTGGTGGAAAAGTTGACAATATTTGTAAAATACTAAATTAAATTGACTTCAAGAAATGTCCTGAGGTGTCTTAGTGAATGCAATACAGATGCCCTAAGAACCCACTGTGGCCTGCTTCTTTCTAGTGGCTCTAACTATGTCTACCGTCGTTCTCAGGTGAAACTAAAACATAAATAAAGTGAAGCTGTAACTGGATGATTCATTTCCAACATTCAAGCCTGTAGTAAGTATAAACGGATTACCATGAATCAAAACTCTCTAAAACCTAATAAATGTCTTATGTGGTTCTCATGGAATCCCCCTAGCCTTCTCTGCATCTGCAAACATTTATTCAGAGTAAAGATCCCTAGGAATGATCTCTTTTGGCAACTTTTGTTTGATGTGCTCCCTATGTAGCTTGTGGTTGCATAATCTTCATTAAGTGGAAATAATCAAAGCTACTGGTTTCATAACTAGAATTTTTGTACTTGTTTAGTAACATTTGCTTGTTCATAACTACTGTATATGATAACTTTTGAAGTTAAATGTTTTGAAATGTTTTAAGGACCAGCACATTCCAGACAAACTGGGGAAGGTTTATTTTCATGATGAAATAATTGTGTGCTTGAGATAACATTGCTGAGCTGTATTATAGGGAAAGAACAACACATTTGTGGTGTAGAGGTTGTATACGAACATGTAGCCATAAAGAGGCTGATGTGATGGTGCAGTCACAGACACAAGTCAATGAGAGTTCATATACCACAGGGTGGAGGATCAAATATATTTTACATGAGTGGGAACTAAACCTAGATCTCCGATAGCACGAATTACACGTACACACAAAAGGTTTATGGAACAACATTTGTGGTAAGCAATTTCCTGGGTAAAGCTGTCCCATTCATCATTATGTCTCACTCAGGAAAAGATGAGTGTTCTCAGAGGCTGAAAGTGTCAATCACAGGTTGAGGAGAAAGAGCTGTAATACAAAGTTCCAAAGAAAAACACTTTCCCTCAAGAAGCAGTCAAACTAGGATTTGATTTTGATGCCATTAAAGTAGCAGGAGGTAACAGGATAATAAAGTAAGTATATTGAGAAATACCAATTAGATAAATAAGCAACACAAAGTTATTAAAACCAAACCGAGAAAGATTGGTGGGGTTAAGACCAAGCTTCATTGGGACAACCTAATAGCAGACTAGGGAATTTCATTAAGATTTCACAAGATTCTCATCCCTAGTCATGTGAGGAGACAAGAGGAGGGGTGATAAGAGAGAGATTCTGAGGCAGTTACAGAGAATCCTAAAGAGGACAGAGGGACAAAGCAGTAACAGAGATGTTGTATGGTAATGTCAAATCGAAATATTTTCCAGGAGTGAAAGAAAGATAGGAATGTTCAAGTTGAAAGTACACATTTGATATCAAGGAATAATGAATACGCACCATGGACTCCTAACAGTGATGCTGTAGAATATCGATAAAGAGAATACTAGTAAGTGTGGGGAGTGGGGAGAGGACAGAAAGAAAGAGGAGGGAGGGGAGAGGTAGAGCAGACTCCGGATAACTGTTTATCAGCAACAACAGATGTTCCAACATAACAGAGAGACAGTTTCAATAACTGAAGGAAGATTACTCTCAGCACAGAATTTTATATCAGCCAAATGACTGTTCAAGAGTCTGGGCAAATTAGGATATTTTCTGATGCAAGATGACAAAGCCCTTCAGACGAAAACATTTATTTGGGAAGATGGAAAAGCAGAAGAAAGGGCACCTGCAGCAATAGAAGAGAGAACTAGCCAAAGAAATGCAAGACAAAAGGAACAGAAAAGGCAAAAAAACACACCATGCATATTTTAAAATTATTTAAAGAAACTTTTTGAGCTGAACTTTCTATCACAGTGGCTGCTGATTACAGGTAGCTATTTATATATAAAAAATGGAAATTAAATATGTTTGAAATTGCCAAATTTCTGATAGTGCTCAATAACCATGCATTTGATTATTACTATGTTGGAGGTATAGGTCATGTTCATCTCTATTCAATTAGACACAATGTGGGGCGTGGGATGCATACCAAGAAAGCCATATATTTCCCATTCTGGTTTTTCTTTTATTAAATTTGTTGTTTTGAGAATTTCATGCATATATATAGTACATTCTGTTTACATCCAGTCTCACTCTTAATTTCTTCCCACTTCTATAATCTCTCTCAAGGTCCCATTCCTGCATCCATGCATTGTTCTTAGACCTAATGTGTTTAACCAGTTTAGACAATCTGTGTTCTGTATGATTATAGGTTTACTACTATTTATTGCATGGTTGGTTCTTCAAAGGATACATAATAGAAGATGATTGTTGGTCATCCCCCAGAATTGACCGGTATATCATAATTCAGAGAGGAGTTTGAAGGTCTCATTAGCACCTCCTTGATCTATGGTTGATTGTTGATAGGCCCAGTCTTATGCAGGTCTATTATTTTTATAAGATCCAGATTTCAGTGGCTGTGTCATATTGTGTCCAAAGCATAGCATTCCTGCTTCTTACATTTTTCCTGCCTCTCTTCCATATTGTTCTGTAAGTCTTAGAAGAGAGCAATGTGGACGTCTTGCTGAGGGAAAGCATTTGACTTTCATTTTCTTGAGTACTTATGCTAACATCTGCTGGTTTTCATTGTGAACAAAGACTTTTTTCTGATTAATACTGAGAGTAACATTTGTCTACAGCTATAAAATTAATATGTAGAAGGCAGCTTGATGCTTTGTTCATTTAGCTAAATAACAATTGTGGGTTACCTCTTCTGCCCTAAGACTCCCTCAGTTCTGGGCTTCTGTTAGTTTACAGCACACAACATGAATTTTCTTTTGTGAAGCAGGTCTTAAAATGAATCTGAGGGCATTTGGTTGCCCTCCTGCCCCTTTCCCTTCACAGTCTTGACCCTGTTGTATCGCTGTTCTTACCTTGCCTGACAGTTTGTTGCTGTTGTTTGTAGGGTTCTCAGTTGGATAAGACTATGGATGTTCTTTTTACCCCAGTAGCCTGTATATCACCTTCTTACATTTTGAAAAATGGCCAAAAGGTCGAACACATCTGGTTTGTTTTCTCTGTGTCTCAGACCAAAAGTGTGTCTCTATTGCTGTGAAGACACACTATAACCAGGGCAACTTTTTAAAAAAAGAACATATTTAATTGGGGCTTGTTTATAGTTGCAGAAGATTAATCCATTATCCTTATGGCAGGAGCATAGCAGCAATATGCATGGGGTTGGATCAGTAGCTGAGAGCTACATCCTGATCTGTAGGTGGCAGAGAGAGAGTGGGCAGAGGGGAGGAGACTGAAAGGGTCTGTGGCACTGGCATTTGAAACCTCAATATGCACCACCAGTGACACACTTCCTCCAATCAGGGAATCCTAATCTAACAAGGACACCATCCTAATCCTTCTAACCTTTTCAAACAGCTCATCAGCTAGGGACTAACCCTGCCAATGTATGAGCACCATTTTCTTTTAAACCACCACAAACATCAATAACCAAACCTAAAGAAAGAAAACAACAAATCTTTTATTAATTTACCATTCTTTAGGTGCTCTTTCACCGATAAGAGAAAGCTGCATAAGACAAACAGATTTTTGCTGTTAGACCTCTATATAGTCCTATCTCCAATTATTCAATTCATATTCGACCCCACTCCATTCAGAATGGAGTTCTCTACTGGTCCATTAATTTATTTTACATTATTTTTACTTACATAAAAATTAACTTGAATGCTCACTGTATTCTGGATACTGTGGTAAGCCTTTGCAATTAAAAGTCAAGACAAATCTTCCTTTAATTAATTAAACTATTTATAGTAGGAAACAAACTAGATTAAATCAGGTAATATAACTATCAGTGTATCAATATTCAAGTGACAAAATATTAAAAACTTCTTATGTTGAGTTCAATGACTGGACAGTTATAACAGAGTAGTACATACATGCTAATTATAAAATTATGCTGATGCTATATTACAAATAGCCACCTAGAAAATCTAACAGGACTTCAAAGAAGAAGTGTCTTTAAATTCAGAAGTATAGGGAACAATTTTGGCGACTACAAATTCCTATCTTAGTTAAAGAAGCCAACTTGCTAGTGAGTGACAGATGGTTAAAATGAGTCTGATTTTATTTGCTTGAACTCTGAGATATAGATGTTCTTGGTTGTTAAGGGCTTTGGATAATGTTAGTATACAAATACTAATCTGAGGATGCTCTGAGTTTCAGTTTAAAGAAGAGAAATTAATGACAACAGATATCTCAAAATTTAACTTTCCAAGGTCTTCTTACAAAACCACACAGAGTCAATGAAAAATAAATTTATAAGTCAGGGTTTGTTATGAATATCAGTGTAAAAATTCTCAATAAAATATTTTCATGTCAAATTCAAGAAAACATCAGGAGATTATCTAACATAATAAAGTAAGTTTCATCCTAGAGATACAGGAATGATTCAATATACATAAATCAATATAACCAATCTTCCACATAAATGATAGAAACTACACTATAATAGTTACTTTTTAGTGCTGTAATAAAAAATGTCATGACCTAATAGTCTCTCATTCTCAATATTGTTTAAAGTCCAAAGTCTCTTTTTAGACTCAAGGTAATCTCTATCAAATTAAATAAAATTCCTATAAAATAAATAATAGGAAACATGCTTGAAACATAAAATGACACAGAATATACATTGCCATCTCAAAAGGGAACAGTAAGGGCATAGTGATGAGATACTAGAACAAAGGAAGACCAAAACACAGTAGAGTAAATGCCAAATTTTATATCTCCATTTCTGGTGTCAAAGGACTTTATTAGCTCTCCTTCCAGTTGCTGCAGGGAACATACTAATCTCTTTTTTCAGGGGCTAAATCTTTTCCTCGTAGGAAGCTCTTATTGACAAGTATCTCATGGCTCTGTCATCTCACACAACTTGGGGTCTCCAGTTGCATCCAGGGCTCTACCTCCAGCAACATCCAATGGCCTCTCAGGTCCTCATGTTCTCTCTTGGCTTTCACACAGCGACTCTTCTGCCATGAATTGCCCAGCCTTAAGCTGAACGTGTGGGGGAAGATTTCATGACTCTTTCACTCAGGCATCCTTTAAGACTCTTAAGGGAGCACCACAAGATGACACTGTTAAACTCAACTGTCAGCTTGGAATGGGCCCTACCTCCTTGTGCCACATTAAATAACGGCACCTTCCCTTTGTTATTGTTTTACAAGAACATAAAGTCCTTAGCCCCTTTCTTTCACAAGCTGGAAGCTTAGCTGGGTCGGGTCACTCTCTGAGAGTATCCTTCCTTTATTTCAGTGGAGATCCTGAGATATCTGTTTAATAGTGCTAATATCCTTAATAAGTTAAGCCATGTTTCCATCACAAACCTTGGGGGTAACATCATCATTGTCAGTGTTCTCTTACTTTCTAAACTATATAATTGTATTTCAGACTGCATCATTTAGCTTATTCACTGTTGGCTTGCCTAAGAGCAATGACTAATGACTAGGTGACAGAGTCAATATTAGGTTATCTTGGAATCTTAATTGCCAAAGGCATTAGCCTCTTTCTTTTAAATTTATGAAAGTTCTTGGTCTTGGGATGTAAGGAGAAAGCAACATTATTTTTTTTCCCAAAATGTCACCGGAATGGTTCTTTTAATCTTAGTTTTCATAGTCTACATAACTCTCAGTACGATTATATTCTAAACTCTTATGACACTTGCCCATTAAATTCCACTTGTATCCAATTGTTTTTCTAATTACAAGTTTTAAAATCTTCCAAACTGTACAAAAGAGCAAAGCATAGCATAGTCAACTCTGCCACAATAGCCCACTTTATGGTACTAGAGTCTATATTAGCTACTTTTTTGTTGCTGTGATAAAACACCACAACCAAGGCAACTTATTGAAGAAAGAATTCATTTGGATTTACAGTTCTGAGGAATAAGAGTCCCTCATGGCTGGGTGACTGAAAGAGTTAATTTGGATTTATAGTTCTGAGGGATTAGAGTCCCTCATGGCTGGGTGATGCATCAACAAGTAGCAAGAGTGGTTGGAGTCGAAGGACTTGTGAATTTCAAACAGAAAGCAAAGAGAAAACTAGAAATGGCATGGGTACTTAAACTCTCAACACATGCCTCCAATGGCATACTTGCTCCCACAAGGCCAGACTACATAAACCTCTCCAAACAGCACCACCATCAGGGACCAAGTATTCAAATGTCAAAGCCTATAGGGCAGTGCTTCTTAGACTTCCTAATGCTGTGACACTTTTATACAGTTCCTCATGTTGTGGTGATCCCCAACCATAAAATTATTTTCATTGCTACTTCATAACTATAAATTTGTTTTTGTTATGAACTATAATATAAATATGCATTCTTGGTGGTCTTAGTTGATCCCTGTGAAAGGGTTATTTGATCCCCAATGGAATCGCAACCCAAAGGTTGAGAGTCACTGTTATAGGAGATATTCTCATTCAAATCAGCGCAAACATGATTCACAAAATTCAGCAATCATTAATGACAAAATTCCTTGAAAGAATAAGTAAATGAGGAACATATCTCAACATAACAAGAGCAATTCATAGCAAACTTCCAGTCAATATCGTTCTAAATGGATAAAAACTCAAAGTATTTCCACCAAAATCAGACAAAAGCAAGAATACTCATTTTCTCCATAGATATTGTGCATAATATTTAAGTCTTACCTAAAGCAATAGAACAGTTATTGTGTGGCAAAACTTTACTTGGCAAGATGCAAGACACAACTGACTACTCAGCCCAGATAGGGAGCTGAAGATAGAACAAAGCAAAGATACCACCGAAGTACAGCTTGGTGAACCATGAGCTCTACTGGTGTTACTTACAGGAATATGGGTGAGGGGTTACTTACTGGCCTAGAAAGGAATTACAGCTCACAAAATCTGGGAACCTGGAACATACTGCACAGCCTGCAGGCAGCCCTACAAGCTGGAACATATCATCTTCAAGTGACTCATTTGGTCTAAATCTCTTCAATGCAGTCTGGATGGTTTCTGCTTCTTCCAGGCAGCTGATCTGGTCACAGAGTCTTCTTTGTTGCTTGGCTATGTTCTTTCCAAGATTGACTCTCAATTTTTATTGCTTACTCTGGCAGGGAGGGACCCAGTGAATCTGGTCAGTTTTAGGGACTTCCTGATGCTCTTTTGATTTGTTTATCTTCCTGCTTAAGAAGCACTCATTCTTATTTGCAGATGCTATAATTTGGTATATAAAAGGCCATCATCAAACTTCTACGTCATATAAAACATTGAGCAAAGTAGCAGTATACAAAATTAATGTTAAAACTCCAGAGCTTTCCTATATATACAAGTAGCAAAGATAATGAGAAAGGAAATTCACAATGACTCAAAACTAATATAAAATAAAATATCCTGGAATAACTCTATCTACGCACTTTAAATACTTATATAATTGAAATTTTAAGACACTGAAGAAAAATTAAAACAACATCAGAAAATGTTGGAGAGGAATGGCGCTTTGCAGCTGTAACCACAGGTAGGCCAGCGGTGAGGATTCAGTTATGGATCAGATGCTGGAAGAACTGGGATCTCATTACCTCAATGATGATTATATGTCAGACAAGACCTTGATTTTTGAGTGAGAGCTTGGTATTTTACATTTGTTCTGTTTGGTTTCTCTTTTCGCAGTCCTTGACAAATATAGAGAAATAAAATGCTTACATTTCCAAACTGCGTGACTTTAGGGAAATAACTGATTCTAAGATTTATTTGTAATATTCACTACTATCTTCAGACTGATATTATGCTTCAATAAATATCCCAACATGTTTGTTGAATAATAGCAACCACAATAATTTAACTACTCGTTGTGTATCCTTATCTAAGAGATTGAAGTTCTCTATCCCACGGAGAATCTCCTTAAACCATTAGGTAATCAACTCAAAAGAACTTCAGGCATAATTCCTGAAACTGACTGGATTTGCTAAGCTTCTCCTTTCCACAGTAAATAAGTTGAGTTACAAGACTGAAGCTAGGCCAGCTGCCTAGAAGAAACAGAAATTAGCTGAGCAGACTGGAAGAGAAAGACAACCGTCAGCATCGCCCAGCTACAAGCACTGTGACCTACCTCTGTTACTTGTCTGCAAGGTCCTCTGCTGCAATAGAGCCACAAATGTTACTTGGATAAAGTATACCTTTTGACTGGATTTGAGGCACTCCATTAGATAGAACCCTTAACCTGACACTGCTAACGTAACTAAGAACCTGAAACTAGATAGCTAGGTCATAAGCATAGGGGAAACTAATACTATTGTTTCACTGAAGGGATATAGAAAAAAAAGAATCCTAGTGATATATTACTATACACATGTTTAATAGCTTCTTCAGAGATTAAAATATTCCATCCTGCAGGGAAGCACCTTAAAAATGAAGGTAAACAACTCAAAACAGCTTCAGGAAGTTGTTGCTGAAACTGACAGGACTTAGTAGGTCCTTCCTTAGAGAAATCAACCAATGCTGCAAAGAAGACTCTAAGACCAGACTACCCGCCAGGAAGAAGCAGAACCATGCTGCCTGTGATGTTTAGACCAACTGAATTGATTATAAAGAACAGTCTCCAATGTCCAGACTGTCAAGTTGCCTAAAGGTTCTGGAGTATGCTCCTCGCTCCCAGCAGAGGTGGGTGGGATTAGCTGTCTTTGAGTCATTTATGCTCCTGTACATAATCCCTCACCCTCATTAAGAAACCCCAGTAAAGGTTATTGGTTCACTAAGTTGGACTTTGGTAGTTATCTGGACTTTGGTCTGTTATGGGCTCCCTATTTGGGGTGACTAGACTTGTATAGCATTCCCAAGGAAAAGTTTTGTCTCACAACATGCATGCATTCTCTTTATTTTTTTATGTGTAATTGTTATTTTCATTGCACACTTTATAAAATGATTCAATAGTTTTAATGATACATTATTAATGATAATTAAAGTTTGAAAATTCATACAATTTCTCACGTATTTAATTTTTCTCTGAAGGATACTTTAAGTTGTCTACAGCAAGTGTCATCGGTACCCTATAGCTACTTTGGGGCAGAAGTGTTGTGACATAGATGATACAGCCTGCACACCTGAAAACATGTATTATTTACAAAAATCTGCTAAGCCCTTATTGTAATTAATTAATTTCTATTTGAAAAATACTAGAGCTTGTAGAACAAGCATTTTAATGTTGGCCTATGAATGGAGGCTGTGATGACTAACTTTACATTTAAATGCTTTACATTTCTGTGCTTAAGAAAACTATAAAGCAAAATTGAACTTCTAATTGGTTAGTGCTGTTAAAGATTGATTTTTGTTATTGCTTGTGCTTGTACAATTTTAACAAAACTGTTGTTTATTCAAGGTCATAGGTCATTAGGTCAACTGCTATTTCTGCTTCTGTAAGTAAAAGCTTGCTTTGAGATGATCTTCCACTTGCAAGATACTAGAATATAACTTTGTGTTCTTTGTCTTTATAAACCTCTGACTGAGGTGGCTGAGTGCTACCTTTGGGAATCCTGAGTCCTGGTAATAGTGCACGAATAAAAACCTCTTCTTTGTTCAAAGATATTCATGGTCAAACTGGTCAAGACTGGATTACCCAGATGAACAGTAGAGACCACCATTATAATTCTACTTTTCACATTTATACAAAATCTTAGAACTGAATTAATATAGAACAATTCATTGATGTTACCTAAAAATTGTGTTGACATTTTCTTTTGAGACACAGTCTTCTCAAAAAACTAATATCTGAAGTCAGGTTGCCCAAGATTTTCAACACATTTATTTGGAGGTTCTCCTGGAGGTAGTTAGTAATTTTGCTGTTGTTCCCATTGTAGATAATAAATGCCAAGAATAGCTATGCATATTATATTTTTATTAACTTTCTCCAACATGAAAATTTAGCACTTAATCTTTTACTTAGTGTGTGTCTTGTTTTCGTGGTTTACTGTCACAGGATGAGATTACTTGAAACAACTTTTAATAAGCATTACTATCAGTAATATATATTTAGATTTATACTGCACTAAATGACCAAATTACAAGGTTAAAGCTTTTATATTATTCTCTCCACTCTATAAATTACTGACTTCCACTTCACACCTGTACTTGACTTACAATTGCTCTGTAATTTTGCTTGTTTCCTACTTCACAATGCGCTCTTGGGTAGTCTTACAACCTTGCATCCCAGAGGCTTCTGTGCAGGTCTCAGCATAGACTCTTGACCTCAAAGGGGATGGAGTGGCAGCTTTTAGCTATACTTTTCTGAAGATTGACACCTAAATGAACAAATGTCCTTAGTTCCCTAGCTACTTTTGTCCTGTGGTTCTTTGTTTGTAAGTAGAAAGTCGATATTCTGTCCTGGGGGGGGGGGCATGTTACATTGTATACCAGAAAGCTTGAGAAGAGAGAAAAGGATGGTCATATGTTAAATTGAGAAATGTACTTATTAGAAAAAGGTCACTGCTCAAATTCTGACATCAGTCCCAGAGAAACCTGAGAACTATCATGATGGTTTATCGTTAGTGGTGGCTCTGGTGCTGTTTTCAGTTCTTTCTGCTGAAGCTAGCAACGCCAGTCATGCTTCATCATGCAGGCTGTTTAGTTATCCTTAGTTGAGGGACTCTTCTTAACACAGTCATTAAATTGACATTGCCAAGTAGAAAAGACGGAATGTTGGAAACAAAGACTGAGAAATAATGGAGTGTCAGGCATTTCTGAATGGGACAAGAAAGAGTGCTGTTTGGATGCTAACAAAAGGTACGTGAGATGCTGGCAAACGGAGAGGACAATAGCTTTCCTATTCACACTTCTGTAAATACCTAGATGAATACAAGAAACATCTACATTGACCAATTTCTTCCCAGAGGTGGTAAGTGCACAATATTTGAACTTTACCTTTTATTCACAGATGATGAAATAAATTTAAGTAATGCAGTCAATGAATATCGCTAATCAGTGGTTACTCTGGGAACAGAAGATACATATTTCTACAAGTATCTGAGAAATAATACATTTTGCCCTTTGCAGCCATTGGGTAGTCATGACATTGATAAATATTTTCAAATATGAAGAATGACGCATGAAAAAAAATCCTACACTACCTCAAAATTGAGAAAATAGATGGTTATTTATTTAGTGGTAGACTCACAAATCAGAATCCTCTGCTGGAATAGAGAACAGAAACCGAGTCCCACAGCCAGAAAAGAGAATGGACGCATGCTTTTACATCAACATAAATAGTATAAGAGGCCACGCCCCAGTGGGCGGTTAACTTAAAGGCTATTGGATGTATGATTTCCTACAGCATCTCCTTCTTTTGTTTAAATAAGAGAGTTCTAAGCCTAATACAAAATTATGTACAATACGAGCAAATATATTCAATAATTATCCTATCCTAGTGAGTTTAAGTCTGTCTTGTATAATAAATAACTTGGCCAAGTCATGAGAGGAAAGTAACTACAACTATCTAGTCTTCAACCCCATTGAAGATGCCAAGAAAGGAAATAATATTACTTGGGTAAGCAGGAAGTGCAATCAAGCAACTTCCAAAATGTGCAACAAATGACAGAGACAACTGGCTACTTGGGCAATCACCCAAAGTCTAATTTGCAATGTTGAAGCAACCAACTTTGGCTAAGGCCTAGAGCAACTGACAGACCAATTTCAGAGGCAGGAAAATTTTCCAAACTGTCTTACCCTGTCTTGGCAAGATTAGACAGTCATGCTTATCCATTTCCTCATTTTTCTGTCAAAATAATGTTACCCTTCTCAACAGTATTAATTTTTTCAGGTAACTTTTGATTCTCGATGGTATTAATCCTGTCAACTAGCTGTTCATTTTGCATCTGTAAAGACTATATCATTCCTAAAAGTGCCACATTCTCTCTCAATGATAGAATATGAAGAAAAAAACTGAGTCCCAATATCAAATAAGTTGAAGTATCACCATAACCATATAAGCCTTGCAGGATACAAACCATAGTATTAGCAAAAAAAAAGATACTAAAAGTTTCAATATTAATATAGTCTGCCATATTGATTTATTAATTACCTGTTATGATATCCGGTAAATTGTTTTAGGTTTAATAATCTTTATTGCTCAGCTGATGTCATGGTTACAAATTCCCAACCAGCAGCCATGCAACCAGTGGCAACAGGAAAGGTCCTGAGCTGCTTTTCTTTCCACCTTGGTTCTGGTTAAATACTGAGAAATATGCTTTTTATGACAAAAAAAGCAATTAAATCAATTCCATATACGGAGTAAGAAACCCAGAACTCACAGGCAGAGAGCACAAATAGGAAGCTACAGAAATCACCATGCAGCAAGGAACCATGCCAGGGATCCACACCAGGGAATGCAGCAGTCCTGCATGTGTTTGGGAAATTTCTAAGTGGCTGCACGCAGTAAACTCTGCTGTGGCAGGGGTTCTGCAAAACCTGCTTAGGTAAAAGCAAGCTATTGGGCAGACTTGGGAGGCTTTCTGGGCTGTGGACCAGCTAGGCCTTTAGGCTGTCCATCTGGTAGGTGTGGAGTCGTAATCCACGTGGATGCCAGATGAAGAAGGATGCTTAAAAGCAATCCCACAGTAGCTCAGAATTGAGAATAATAGACGGTTATTTATTTAGCGTAGACTCACAAATAACAGTCCTCTGCTGGATAGGAGAACAGAAACCGAATCCCACAGCCAGAAAAGAAGCTGGATGCATGCTTTACATTAGAATGAATAGTATAAGAGGCCACGCCCCAGTGGACAGTTAACTTAAAGGCTATTGGCTGTATGATTTCCCACAGAACAAATACGTTTTAATGAATTTGTACTACCTGAATAAGACTTCTTTTGAAGTAATATGTTGTAAAAATCATTCCATCTCTGTGTAAAATGTTACTTTAATCCCACTTTGGCTGAAAGTGCACCCTCCTGAGTAATATGTCTCTCTGAGGCTAAAAAGGAAGGGCATGCTGATTTTCCCAAACCCATCTTGATCACATTCTTGCAAACTTGGTCCTTCTAAATATACCTCAGCAAGGACAGTGCACTGATTATGCAAATGAATTCACTGTTTTCTAGGTCACAGCAGGCAGAATTCGACATAGAATTTGCCAACAGAAATATCAGGGGGCTCCTGTTGCCAGAATGTAAATGGCTTCTGACAAAATTGGACTGGATTAGAAGAGGACATGTAACCCTGCTCCCAATGCTCACCTGGAAGATTGGCAAGCTGAGACTATTCTGATGTAGACAGGATGCCATGTTGCTTGAGTTGGAGGGCTATCAGCTAAATTTGACTCATTCTATTCTTTCAAGGCTGCACAGTCTTGGAATTTATTTGGTTCTTAAATTCATCATCTGAATAAATTTGCTTATTTTAAGTGGGAGCAGAGGACAAATATTAAACTATAATTGCTAAGTTGTTGTTAACATAGCCTGGAAAGACTTAACTAAATAGTTCTGACTGATTCGTTTCCTCTAATGTAAAACAAATGCCAACATTGTTCCTCACTCAAGATCTTCAGGAGGGTTGATATGTACTTAACTATAGAGACAGTTCATGAGCAGTCTAAGTTAAAACGTTTTGTTATTACATAATTTCTCTTCCAATATAGGTCAAAATGTATTATCTAGAGATTTATATTAATACTGAAAGAGGGATATAGTCTAGAAACTATGGTATAAATCTTGGGTTTGCACAAGTATTCATTTGGCTCTGAAAACTAGTGGAGCCATAGAAATCCTCTGAACCCTGCCAAAGCTTCAGTTATCACCAGAGGAAATAAAGTAACTATCAGTCTACAAAAGGACTTTGCTGCTGTGCTGAATGTTTAAAAACACAAGACACCAATGTGCTGGGACAAAGACAGTGGCTCCAGAACACTGTAGTCCTGCTTCTTAATTTTGTGCTTAAGTCTTATCTTTCTATGGTAGATTCTAGGGAAAAAATTATCTTCTCTAGAAAGCTTGCTCTTAAAGTATAATAAGCACACACTAAACAAGTCTGCTGGTTAAAGATATTTCAGATATCTAATTATATCAAGGTGGGTAGAGTTAAAAATAGTGTATAGTGTACTTGAAAGTTTCAAATACAGTGTAACCTAAGTGCTCTTATCATGGATACACACATATATAGATAACTGTGAGAAGAAGAATATGTTAAATTATGGTAATCATTTTACATTGCATAAATATCAAAGCATCATGCTTTTTACCTTCAACATACATATTTTTATTAAATATATCTTATAATTATATATCAACAAAGCTATGAAAGACAAAGTATTTCTTAGGAGTGAAAATAGTAGCTTTCATTTTACACAGTTCTTTCTAATATCCTCTATGGGCACTACATGTGTTACTCATATAACTCTCAGGAACACTGCTATCTGTAATGTTACTCAATTTTCTGTGTGTATAGCTATACCTCTAAATACAAAATCCATCCCTCAGTATTTTTCCAAAGCTTGTTAATATCCAGTCATTTGCTGACCATGCTTCAGATGACTTGTGTCTTTGAGTGAACATTGACATAACCTATTTCAAAAGTTTATAGATTTGCCCTTTGTTCCTGTAGCTGTGTACTTTAGAAAATGAGTATAGGCTAGAGTCGACAGATTTCAGACTCTGCCCTAATATTCTGTGTGAACCTGATCAAGACCTTGGCTGCTTAGAAACTCATTGTACAAACAGTTAGTGGCAATTACACCCATGGGGAGGAAAGGAGGTCACAGAATAAGCAGAACTCTGTTCTCAATAATGCCTGGCATAGGGAAGAAACTCAATGGTTGATCACTATCCTCTGCTTGTTCTCTTGTTATTACCTAGTTGACACACAAACTTCTTCATACTTCAATTACTTTTAAAAATAACTTAATTTTCTTTTTGATTATATAAGAATTCTATATTTAACCACATTGGGGTTTCTACTAACAGTTACTTAAGATCTGACTTCGAAGGTGTGAAAGCGTGTTGAAAACCTTGAAAAATGTTGCATTGGAAAAGTCTTATTTATCATGCCTATTATTTTATTAGTATGACATTTCTCCTAAGAAATTAAGGGAGATGCCCTCTTAAAATACTATGACAAAATAAGAGGTCAGTTGTGTGATCAGCTTTCCATTCCAATGATTTAGAATCCAAACTATTAGCATTATATATTAGGGGTAAGGATAATGAAAAACTCATCTGGAATTCCCAGGGAAGGGGCATTAATTATTATGGTAAATAATGTATTCTTGGTCAAGGTTTATCAAATCACAGCAATGGTGTGAAAATTCTGTGCCTTTTCATCTTTAAAACAGTTTGCAGATAAATAAATGTCAACCCAGTTTGAGTTTGAATTAAAGAAATCGTGCATTTCCTTGCTAGCAAATGTCTTGAACCTAAATTAAAAGCCAGGAATTCACATCTCTGAGAATTGCTTGCAGACTCCAGGCCTCATGCACGGAGCTAAATCTCCAGGCTCACTTAATGACCAAGTTTGACTTTCACCTTAAATGGATGACGTTTGACAAGTGCTGCAGATGAAAGGTGTGAAGAAAACTGCAGACCCTTGTTCAGGCAGGACAAAATAATCTTCTACTCAAGGTGAATCATTGACAACTCCCTACAAAAGAAAAACTGCCGTGCATTTTCTGTAGCACAGCCTAGCACAACTCAACAAAGACTGTACCTTAGTTTATTTTTCATTTCAAGTTGTACTTGTGTATGTGTTTCCTCCCCCTTCCACCCACTCATTTTCTTGTCTCCAAGCTTGCTTTTTACCAGAAAGAGTTTTGGCAGAACAAAGGTGTCAAAAGAAATTCAGGCAGGCTGACTGGATGTTGGCTGAACACACAATAGAGTTAGCAGCGTGACTCAGGGAAAGAGAGCACAGTTATAAAATCCCAGAAACTTACTCTGACTGGGGAGGAAGAAATAAAGGAAAAGAATAAAATTAGGATCCCAAAGTTAGCGTGATTGAATTTTCCACTCAGAAACTCATTTGTCCCTTTGGGTTCAGTCTCATAGAAAAAGCATGTATTCGTACTTAGTCTCTAAGCCCATCAACATAATAAATACGAATATCAAAAGTTCACTATTTTTGTGTACTCTAGTGTCACCATTTGAACAAATAAAGTGGTTGCTGAGTACCTACTATATGTTGGATATCTGCTGTGTGAACCGCTCCAGCCAATAGCCTTTAAAATTGTAGTCCATCTGGGCGGTGTCTCTTGTACTATATATGCAGATGCAAAGCTTGTGCAGTCTTTGGCTGCTGGATTCAGTTCCTGTTCCCTACTCGTGAAGAGGACTGTTGATCTGTGAGTCTACACCTAAATAAAGAACTTTTTATTATTATCAATTCTGAGCTATTGTGGGACTACTTTGTCATACACATACAGGGACTACTTAATCATGTACATCTACAGTGTTATCTGAATAAGACATTGGTAATGAATATTTACATATTTCTACAAGATTCGGTTCTTTTAAAGTGGAGTTATTTCTTAGATAATTTTACCCCTTGTTACCCTGCTTTTTATCTTCCTCCTATAATAATAAAGAAAAACTAAGATTTTTGACAGATATAACCAGTGCTGTTATTGTTGGAGGAATGCTTTGGCAATGCATTCAATGTGTGGGAAGGAGGGAATACAGGACTGACGGGTGATGAATGAAGGACTTATGGCAGTATTAACCCAAAGGCATGTATGTTGACAAGAGGAATTCAAAACTTTTTGGTGGCTTCAGTTGCTTTCAGGTCACTTAATTCTCACAGGGTGTCTATGCTTTCTGGTTTTCTATGGCAGAATGATTAAGTAATCTCTAAGGTTTTGAAATTTTCAACTTTCTTTTTCCTCCATTTATCACGGCTCCTTCAGAAACAGTCTTTTCTTTGCGAGTAGCAGAGAATAGGCAGATTTTAAGATATAAATTGGTACACTAATTAAGGATAATTTCTGTTATATAGGATTTCTGGCTTTTGTTTACAAAGACATAAATTTGGTAGGGAAAGAGGTAATTAGAGAATTATGAATATTGAGAGAGAAAAATTTTTGTAAAGACATGAACTTTGGGAAGAACTAGTATGAACTGAACTTGTATTCACATGAGGTTCTAAGGGTTAAAGACTGTTCAACAAATTCCAAAGATCCTGGCAGTGTGATGCTATCTTTGAAGTATATAATGTCCCAGGAGATTTAGAAGTAAAGAATTTGAAAAGATAATAGGGATATTTGCATAGTTGTAATATAAATATGCATTATATCTTTCAATTAATTTCTAAACAAAAGAAGCAACAAGATTTAAAAGCACTTGTAGAACAGAGGTACACATGCCCAGGAATGTTGAAATTTGCTAACAGAGACAAAACCCCGCTGGGCAATATGACATGATATTTGTGTTATGTTTTCAACCAGGAGGATTTAATTAAATTTTATCACTACAAGATAAAATGAATTTACATAACCATTTATAGTAGTGTTTGTATTGCCACATAGCAATCTTTTGCAGCTCATCTATTAAAATTTAAAACTAATCAACCAAATATCCAATAGCCTTGTTAATAGAATGTTAGGATTATTTCTCCTAGAGAAACAGATTATCTTTGGAGGGTCCATTCAACAATAACCAACACACTGCTAAGCAATCACAATGGCATCTTTGTCCATTTCCAATCTCAAATGTTTCTTAGTCTAAGACTCAAACTAGAAGGACAATCATTTTTACCCCATATATCCATATTATTTCAACTTCAATAAAAATGTTTGCAAAAGAAGAGAGACTAGGAGACAGGAGGAGACCAACAAGACATTGGAAAGGGAAGAAAATTAGTGAAGGAATGAGAAGTATATATAGTCAAAGGACATAAAGCAGTGGAAAGGGAATATCTATATAAAAGTGAATATTATGTACAATTAATGTGTATGCATAAAACTAAATAAATATTTTAACCTGCTTAGATGTTCATTCAATTTCAGAATTAATATTCACTTTTGAAATTAGCCATTTTGGAATGATGTTTCCAGTTTTGGAAATATCCAAACTTGAGAAAGAATGATTTCCATTCTCCAACCACTATTAGGCTTCTGTAAGGTTTACTTTATGGATTTATGTCTCTTTAGAGAAAAAAATCAGCATATCATATAGGACAAAATGAAATATTCCTTTGATGGTATAATCATGTAAGGTATAGAGTTCTTAGATGATGTAGTAAAACATTACTAATCTATGTATGCACCCAACTGCTGTGTAATGTGGCACTTCAGCCTTAAGTAGCCTTAACTTTCTACATCGCATCTGAAGATGCTACTCCTAGTTTCTGGAGCTGTATAATAAAACATAGGTCCTATATTAGCCATCAATCTAGATGAGAGGGTTTGGAATGAGAAAAAGAAAAGAGAGAAATATGATTATATTATAATTTCAAAAAAATAAACGAAATAATTTTAAAAAGATGTAGCCAGGCCATTAGCATAAGACAGTGATTCAGTACTGTAGGTATTGCAGAGACTACACTGCATAGTTTAAAATGTTGCAAAAAATGGCATTAATGATTCATGTGAAATATAGCTTGTAGTCTGCTTCAGAAGGTCAAATCCAATGCCTGTCTACTACTGGCAAAGGTTCCAGTCACAAATCATGCTGATGAGAGTAGGAGGTATAGTCATTTCTAGATTTGAATAATGGAATCCAGTTCCCTTGACGGAAGGGGCTTGAGGCTGGTATCTCTCCTAGGGAGAGCGCCAACCAGAGCAAGCCAAGTGTAAAATATGAAAAGGTAAACTATCTATGAGAGTAGATATCAGGAAGGGTAGATTTGGGAGAATAATAGCCTATTACTGACTCGGTTTACCTTTCTATAATTGTCTAAAGAAAAAATTCTGTGAGCTAGGAATAGTGCTGCAAGCCTTTAATCCCAGCATTCACTTGGGAGGCAGAGGCAGGGTGATCTCTGTGAGTTTGTGGTCAGACTGTTCTATACAGTACATTTCAGACAGTCAAGGCTACATGGTGAGAACTTGTCTTAAAAAGAGGAAAAGAAAGAAACATAATAAAAGAAGGAAAAATGTGCAATGAACAAAAGATGGAAAAGAAGAGATGGGTGAAAATCCCTGAAAAAACAATTTCAGTTCTTTGAATCTTAGCTAGGAAGTCTGCTTGAGCAGCAGCATTGTTAATAGTGGGGCTGTGACCTGAGTAATAAAAGTGTTAAAACTTGGGTAGCAATGATAGACTTGCAATTAGAAAACCTTACAGGTCAAGGCACAAGACACAGGTTTGAAATGACAACGCTCCCATTATTCTGCTTTCTTTTCACTTTGAGCAAAACTCGCAAGCATTTTCATCTATTATCCTGGGTTAATTTGACTAGTATGGGCATACTGGTACATACCATCTTCCATTCACTACATTCCACTACATCTATATTCTCATTAAATTGATTTTTAAGAAATAGTCACACAATTTCTTCTTCAAAATCCTATCCCTTATAGACTGGTTAATTCGTTGACATGTATTTCACTTTTTGAGTTCCTTATCCTTTTACTGGGCTTCAGCCATCTAACTTTTACACATATAAACACAGCTGTGTATAGATATAATATATATATATATGTTTATGTATGTAATCATATTCAATGATTTTTTAAGTCAATGAATTCTTTCAGGGTCACCTACTTAGTGAAATATATTTCATGCTGTTTATAATATCACTTCTCCTTTAAATTTCTTCTTTTCTGAAATGCCTTATTATTTGTTTTCAACCATGTTGCATTTAATGTAGCTTGTATTGATGTTATAAGATCATCAAAGCTTATTAAATATTTAGGAATTTTGTGTTAGTTATTAAAATTACCATTGTAAGAGTATTTATCATCACTTAAGTTTTAGTTCTTACAGCTGAATTGTCTCCTTTATAGATAAAAAATTAAAATATGAGAGCAAAATGGTAAGAAGGCTTTTCATAGAACTATAATATGGACATTTTCTGTTCTTGTTCATGCTCTGAAAGTTTTGTGATTCTGAGTTACTGTAAGAAAACATTAAAACAGAATTAAATACGTGATTGAATTCCATCTGTTCAGTATATTCCAGTTTAATGTTTGTAGCTAAATGTAGGAGGCATAATGGTATGAAGATACAAACTTCACCACAGCAAACCAGGCGGGAGAGTGGTTGTAAGAGAAGTTGGAGCCTCTGCCACTGCGATGTGTTCTAACAGTAAAACTCTTTCTTCACAAGTATTTTTCCTAGGCTTTACAGTTGGTGTTTTATAGTTAGTGCAATATAAACTTGATAAAATACTTTCTCCCTATTAATAAATAATAGCATAGTAACCTGATCCTATATCACTGTAAGTTCCTATGTGAATATGGTATAAAATACCTTAGTCATCGAGATGTCAACAAAATCAAAGGAAGTCTTAGGAATGTATAATATAAGCTAGGCTGTGGTAGCACACACATTTAATTACAGCAGTGGGGAGCAGAGGCAGGAGGATCTCTGTGAGTTCAAGGCCAACCTGGTCTACCTGTGCCCACATGATGAAGGGGTCATGGTGTCAACTCTCCCGTAAGGGACAGTAGTGTAGGAGTAGAATCTGCCTTGGCCTAGCTGATAAGGCAGAACTTAGGTAGGTGGGGAAGATAGAATTTAATGCTGGGAGGAAGAAAGGTAGAGTAGAGAGCCACCATGGAACCGCCAGAGTCAGACATGCTGAATCTTTCCTGGTAAGCCACTGCCACGTGGCAATATACAGATTAATAGAAATGGGTTAAATCAAGATGTGAGAGTTAGCCAATAAGAGGCTAGAGCTAATGAGCCAAGCAGTGATTTAATTAATACAATTCCTGTGTGGTTATTTCCGGGCTAAGCTAGCTGGGTGGCTGGGACAAACAAGCAGCCCCCTCCTTGCAACAGGACAGGACCAGTTCTCCTAGGGTAGGAGCCATCAGCACTAGCTCTCCCTTGTGAGGCAGGGCTAGTTTTCTTCTTGAGAAGAACTGGGTCTCCCACTGGAGCAGCCAGAGAGGGGCAGGACAAAATTATCTAGAGACAGGGAAAGGACAGGCCAACTCAGTTCAGCCTTCTGATTTCAACAGGAATGGTTTGCGTAACCCGGACATCAACATAAACTCTAGCTGCAACAGGACTGTGGACCCAGAGATGGTCCTTGGCAGCAGCTCAGGCCCTGACATTACTATGATCCTGGATGGCAATGCAGTGCACCCGTGCCAGCTTGCTCCTCACTGCCTCCTTTTTATATTCTTAAATCCCAGCACTCTCCACAGTACATGAATCACTTAGTTCTCTGTCTTTCCCAATCCTCCACCATATATTTGCTCATCATAGTGGTGTCCTGGGGCCTCACGCACTGGGAGGGCCTACCCTACGGGCTTCTTTGATCCTCTTTAAAGCATTTTGCCCATTACAAACATCTAACAGCCTTACCGTGCCAACTAACTTCTGGATCACTCAATCATACTTTCCAGTGTTAACAGCAAAGTTGCCTGTCTGGTTGTGAATAACCTGTGTACACTGGGAGGTTTTCCTCTCAATAAATTGTTTATCCAATGACATTGACTATGATTTTTAAACTCTATCTATTTATGTATCTATCTATCTATCTATCTATCTATCTATCTATCTATCTATCTATCTATCATCTATCTATCTATCATCTATCCATTCATTATTCTATGTATCTACCAATCGTCTATCTATTCATCAGTCTATTTATCTATCAATCTATCCATCTATCTTTTTCCTATCTATCTATAATAAAAAATAATAAATATATTTATTTGTTGTTTTATTGAGAGAGAGTCTATGTAGCACAGGCAGGTCTCTAACTCATAGAAATCCACTTGCTTCTGTCTCCCAAATGCTGATTAAAGATGTGTACAAACATGTCTTGCTTAAGCTTTTATCTCTACCTTTACATTATACAAACTCCCAACAATATGAGCTCAAACCTTTATTATATTAATTATATCCATAGTAATTTTTAAAAATTGCCCATAATGTTTTGTGTCAAACTCCATTTTATTTCTGCCTGAAGGTTTTTTCCCATTTCATTATGTTTTTAATATAAACTTACAGCTGTGTTCTCAAAACGCAAATCCTATCACATTGAACTCATATAGGTGACTTTGCATCTTAAGATTCATCATGATTAAAGTAAAAATTTATATGCTCAAAATATTTGAATTCTCAAAACAACCTGTTGTTTAAATATTTGTAATGTTTAAAAAGCTTGCCATAAACATAATTGTCAATATTCCTAAAAATTGGAAATATATGAAAAAAGTATTAAAATGGTTCAAGTATAATAATTTATATAAAACAATTAAAAATGCTTCCCTTCTTACAATTTAACTACCTACTTTAAAAATGTCATAAAATAACTATCGTGATGGTTGAGAAAAGGTTATTTTCCATAGATAAAGCAAATTTCACATGTCTTATCCAGAGAGTAAAACTTCACTTAGTTTAATATTTTCCTCTTATTTTAGTAATATAGAAACAATTTAAAATTAAATCCATGTACACCCACATTTAAAATTTTAATTTTATCCCTTTGTTCATTGAAAAGCATGTACTTATATCTCCAGTATGTAGCAAATTCCTTCCATAATAAATGAGTAGACTGGGTTCTTGTGCTCCAGGAACAGAGTCCAACATGGAGGTCAGGAAAAGCACATAACCTCTTTCTTTTCAAAATTATAGTAGTGTGAGGGTAATTAGAAACAAAGTGAATATTTCTAAGAAAGGTTTCTTTTTTCCTTTCCTCTATGATCATACAGTTTTACGGGTAAGAGTAAACTGAGTTGTATTTTAAAGACAGGTGCCCTGAGAGGAACAACTGAACACAGCAGAGAAAGGGAATCTGGGGGCATGATGGAAAGAGCTCTGTTGAGAAGTCTGGGGCACTGGGGGGTAGGTGTTTGCTTAGTGATAGATTCCTGATAGAGTCGGGGACCCTGAGTGTTTCCATGCTGAAACAGAACAAGTTACAAAGGGATCAGGGAAATCCATGGAGCAGCACCCCTTGAAATGCGGCGAGAATGAAGGCGGATTGGAGGTGAGGCTGTAGAGATCAGAAGGAGGAAAAATTCCAAATGCCGGTGACTGATAGGGACTGCACTTATTGTCTGTGCATGATAAGACAGGGTGGATATGGCAATAAAAATACTGCATTCTCATAATTAGAATAGCCTGGATGATGAGATCTGAGGAAGCAGAACCACAGGGTTGGTGTTGGGTGGGCAGGTTTTTAATAAGGAGATTTTTAAATATATGACTTAATGCATATTTTTTCAGTGTCGTTTAACTTTTACTTTCAGGACTTGTTTTCAGTTATTACTTTGGTCATTGCTTCTTCTTGTAAAGGAAATTCAGGGTATTTGTCACTTTCCTGCTAATTCTTTTTTTACGACTCTGTGCTCTTACTTCTAAGATATTTATATCCTATAATCATTTTCTTCCTTTTTAAAGTGCCTGTGGTTCTTTCCCCCAGGCAGTTCCATGAGTCCTGCCCTGTAATCTTTGCATTGTTCTTGCTGCCCTCGCTGCCGTGGGAAGGATGTCTTATGCTGTAACTATCACCTTGCTGACACTAAGCTGTCTGTCTTCTCAAAGGGCACATCATTCACCTTAGAGTATTGTGCTTGAAATTCAAGTTCAGGGAAATGTTTTCTGTCCTTGTTTGTGGTGGAGAGTGGGCACACTGCAGAGTCTTTGAAATTATTTGATTTGGAAATCAAGTCTCAAAATCCGGGCAAGCTGCCATTTTCTCCTGTTATTGAGTGATATTTCAAGGTTGGGCAGAGCAAATAAATCAGCATACTTGCTTTTTCATACTAAAGAGCTCCTCTCCCTTTACTTGTTCAAAGGGTTTTTCAGAAAGAAAACACTGTTCTGCAATGCATCAATATTTCCAAACTGAATTATAATTGCCCCTGCCAGGTCCAGCACTGACTTAGCATTGAAAACACAAAATACAAATTAATTTTATAATAGGGTTGTTTTTCTGTTTTGACTCTGTAGCTGACTTTAATATTAGTACCTTGTTCTTTCTGATACCTATACACTAGAGGAGAGAGCAAGTAGAAATTGTGCCAATGTGTTATTTACATAATTATACAGTTTTCCCTAACTCATGTTTAATATTAACATAAATAATAACAGTTTTCATGTTAACTGTCACAAAAACCCTTGCAATATGTTCCTTCTTTGAACTTAAACTTCAGCAAACCCAAGTGACTAAGCAGTAGAGTGAGAATTCCACCTTCCCGAGCTGCCTCACGCAAGTCTGGATGCTATATATTCCTTTCCTACATTTGTTCATTCTTCAAGTCTGTGATTTTTTTGTTTGTTTTTTTCAAGGCAAAATTTCTCTGTGTGGCTTTGGAGCCTGTCCTGAAACTAGCTTTGTGTACCAGGCTGGCTTCGAACTCACAGAGATTTCCTTCATCTGCCTCCCTAGTGCTGGGATTAAATGTATACACTCCCACAGCGCAGCTCAAATCTGTGATTTCTTAATTACGTGCCCTTAACTGCATCTTCTCTTTCACAAGGCACCATGTAGCTGTCTAGCTCTGTTCTGTCAGGCCTTCTAACCTGCATACTGGTTTGAGCACCTGGCAGGGCTCTGCAACCCCACTGTGTCAATGTTTAGGAGGACAGCATTTGTGCTGTGTGGAAGTCTTCATCAGAAGAAGTTCAGACTGAAAACAACAGACCTACAGGAGTTTCTCAACAAGTAACCCCACAATGCTGAGTAAAGAAAACTTTTACTTGTTCCTAGTGACAGCAAAACCTTTATCACAGGGAGAAACAGCAAAGTCAAATAAACCACAACACTTCCTGACTGAGAGAAAAGTAGCTGCAAAGAACAGAAATTAGCTTAACTTATTAAGTTAAAATAAAGTTAGTAGCCCTTTCTACCACTGCGTGCTGCACTATAATTTTCATCTTTAACTGCTTCCTATGGTCAGTCTTGATTCACAGATCCAGACTGCCAACTTTACATATCAATGTGACTATGTTGCCTCCCAAAGTTAGTCAATGTTTAATTTAAAATTAATCTGAGTATAAGGCAGTTCAAGATGATTTTCACAAAATTCTCAAAAAACTTCATATTTTATGTGTTACATATTTTATGCTCTTTCATGTGATACATGCAGACGGCTGATCGATCATCTTACAAAATTCTTTCTTCAGCATACGGCTTGTCCAAGATGGCCAAGATGTATCACATGAAAGTGGCCTGATTTCAATGAATTTATTTGCTGTGCAGTGATGATTATGACTTTGATCCATCAAAAATTTATATACAGTTTATATGAATTGGAAGCCTTTAAGTCAAATTAAAAGACACTGAGTACAAAGAATGGATTTTGCAATTTCAGTGGGGCTATAAACTCAAATGAGAATCTTTTCTGGTTTCCAAAAATGCGCTGTCTAAAAATAATGGAAACACTGGGAGCCAATATGTAAACATTCACAAGAAACAATTCCATCTCTTGCTTTTATTGTTTATTATTTAATGAGTTTTAAATTCATGAAGTTTTAAAATGTGTTTTGATTAAAATACCATTTGTATTATACATTCATAATCTTAGTTTTATTATTGTTTTCCAGAAGGGAAAATTATTGGTTTCAAGAAGCCTCAGAGTCTATCACTTGTCCTGTCTGTGTAATCTCTAGTACTGAGAATATGTCACAGTCCCTAGTGCACACCAACTTTCTGTTTTGTCGTTGTTTATTGGAAATACCAAGGTGAATAAAGAGTCCTTAATATTGTGGAACTTATTCTCTTTGTTTCTGAAGAATACTTGAGAGCATCCACAGTAGAATGTTGTGTGAACATTAAAATGCCCATTTAATTACACCAGTAAAATAATTGTAACTAAGGAGAACACGTCAGCGCTTCACTATTTCTCCAGCTCCTCTTTCCATTCAGAGTATGCTTCTGTGGCTCGCGGATGGGAAGAACAGATGGATTTTCAGTTTATACGGCTGACTTGGAGGCTTTATTCCAATGTTCCTCAAAACTCACTTTATTTTTTTCATCTGCAATTAGTTCGTGTTTTCCCGTGTAGTTCTCATAGTGCTCCTTAAGCAACTATCTTCCAGAAGCACTTTACAAAATACCTCAGACCTGCTGTTGCCTCGAGGGACTCTATGAAATCAAATTAATTTCTAGTTGTTTAAGTTCCTTTATATAAATTGTATTTCTATGTAATTTCTGTTATAACTTTTACAGAAAATATCATTTTGGGTGGAGATTTTTAATGATGTCTGAAGACAGACGAGTCTATGATGAAGATTTATAGCATTATGTATTTGTGTAGGGATCAACAATACTTTTTTTCTTTTTTTCATTGAGAAAAAAAATTTCCGCCTCCTCCCAGCCTCCCACTCCTCCCCCCACATCCTCTCCCCGTCCCCCCAGTCCTTTCCCTCTCCCCCCACTCCTCTCCCCCTCCCTCTCAAGTCTGAAGAGCAGTCAGGGTTCCCTGCCCTATGGAAAGTCCAAAGTCCTCCCCCCTCCATCCTGGTCTAGGAAGGAGAACATCCAAACTGGCTAGGCTCCCACAAAGCCAGGACATGAAGTAGGATCAAAACACAGTGCCATTGTCCTTGGCTTCTCAGCAGTCCTCATTGTCCGCCATATTCAGAGAGTCCGGTTTTATCCCATGCTTTTTCAGTCCCAGTCCAGCTGGCCTTGGTGAGCTCCAATTGATCAGCCCCACTGTCTCCGTGGGTGGGTGCACCCCTTGTGGTCCTGACTTCTTTGCTCATGTTCTCCCTCCTTCTGTTCCTCATTGGGACTTTGGGAGCTCAGTCCAGGGCTCCAGTGTGGGTCTCTGTCTCTATCTCCATCCATCGCCAGATGAAGGTTCTATGGTGATATGCAAAATATTCATCAGTACGGCTATAGGATAGGGTCATTAAAGGTTCCTTATCCTCAGCTGCCCCAGGAACTAACTGGGGACCTCGCCTTGGGCACCTGGAAGCCCCTCTAGGTCCAAGTCTCTTTCCAACCCTAAGATGGCTCCCTTAATGAAGATATGTGCTTCCCTGCTCCTCTATCCAACCTTCCTTTATCCCAATCATCCCGTTGCCCCAAGTTCTCCCCATCCTACCCTTCTCACTTTTCTCTCCCCATCTCCCCTTACCCCCCTCCCACCCCACCCTTAAGATCCCGATTTTTGCCTGGCAATCTTGTCTACTTCCTATACCCAGGAGGATAGCTATATGTTTTTGTTTGGGTTCACCTTCTTATCTAGCTTCTTTAGGATAACAAATTATAGACTCACTGACCTTTATTTATGGCTAGAACCCAATTATGAGTGAGTATATCCCTTGTTCATCTTTTTGGGTCTGGGTTACCTCACTCAGGATACTATTTTCTATTTCCATCCATTTGCATGCAAAATTTGAGAAGTCATTGTTTTTTACCGCTGAGTAGTACTCTAATGTGTATATATTTCACACTTTCTTCATCCATTCTTCCATTGAAGGAAATCTAGGTTGTTTCCAGGTTCTGGCTATTACAAATAATACTGCTATGAACATAGTTGAACAAATGCCCTTGTCCTATGATCGGGCATCTCTTGGGTATATTCCCAAGAGTGGTATTGCTGGGTCCAGGGGTAGGTTGATCCCGAATTTCCTGAGAAACCGAAACACTGCTTTGGTTGCACAAGTTTGCATTCCCAGCAGCAATGGATGTGGGTACCCCTTCCTCCACAACCTCTCCAGCAGAGGCTATCGTTGGTGTTTTTGATTTTGGCCAATCTGACAGGTGTAAGATGATATCTCAAAGTTGTTTTGATTTGCATTTCCCTGATCGCTAAGGAGGTTGAGCATGACCTTAAGTGTTTTTTGGCCATTTGAACTTCTTCTGTTGAGAATTCTCTGTTCAGATCAGTGCCCCATTTTTAATTGGGTTAATTAGCATTTTAAAGTCTAGTTTCTTGAGTTCTTTATATATTTTGGAGATCAGACCTTTGTCTGTTGCGGGATCAAGATCCCATCAAAATTCTTCACAGATCTTGAGAGGACAATAATTAACTTTATATGGAAAAACAAAAAACCCAGGATAGCCAAAACAGTCTTATATAATAAAAGAACTTCTGGAGACATTACCATCCCTGACTTCAAACTCTACTACAGAGCTACAGTATTGAAAACAGCTTGGTATTGGTATAAAAACAGAGAAGTCGACCAATGGAATTGTAAAGAAGACCCAGACTTTAACCCACAAACCTATGAACACGTCATTTTCGATAAAGGAGCTAAAGTATACAATGGAAGAAAGAAAGCATCTTCAACAAATGGTGCTGGCACAACTGGATGTCAACCTGTAGAAGAATGAAAATAGACCCATATCTGTCACCGTGCACAAAACTCAAGTCCAAATGGATCAAAGACCTCAATATCAGTCCTAACACACTGAACCTGATAGAAGAGTAATTGGGAGGTACCCTACAACAGATGGGCACAGGCGATCGCTTCCTAGGTATAACCCCAGCAGCACAGACATTAAGGGCAACATTGAATAAATGGGACCTACTGAAACTGAGAAGCTTCGGTAAAGCAAAGGACACTGTCACTAAGACAAAAAGGCAACCCACTGACTGGGAGAAGATCTTCACCAACCCCACAACAGTCAAAAAGGGAATTTTTAAGATAAAATAAAAGAGAAGGTTACCATCAGGATAGTGTATGTTTGTTGCTTTTTTCTTAAATTATCATCAGAAAGTATGTATGCTTCCTTATTTACCCTCAAGTAGAAAAGTCTAGCCATCAGATAGAGAAGATTTTTTTTTCCTGAGTCCCAGCTACTCTGAAAGCATTTTTTTTTTGCTCTTTTGGATGCAGCCCTGGTAGCTGGACTCCCGGGTTGTGGTAAATTATGGCAGAAAGATATATAAGCCTAAGAAGAGGACAGTTATAGAAGCTTGAAGTTGGGTCTGAGCTTCTCAAGAAGTGTGTAAGGACAATGAACAGAATGAGAGTTTGCATATGTATAAATATCCCCACCTGTAGGGAGAGTTTTTCTTTCCACCTCCCTGGTTTCTCACCTTAACAAGTCAGGGTGACATACCTCTTCAGTATGTCACCCTGAAGTCTCTAAGGAAGGAATCACAATTATTGGAATCAATCAGATTCAAGAGGGCTACTTTGTCTTTTTTTTTTTACTTTTCCATTTATTTATTTATTAAAGATTTCTGTCTCTTCTTCGCCACCTCCTCCCATTTCCCTCTCCCTCCCCCAATCAAGTTCCCCTCCCTTGTCAGCCCATAGAGTTATTAGGGTTCCCTGCTGAGTGGGAAGTCCAAGGACCACCCACCTCCATCCAGGTCTAGTAAGGTGAGCATCCAAACTGCCTAGGCTCTCAGAGGGCTACTTTGTTAATGATGTCTTCAATTTTGCACATGGTTGGTGTTCAAGCTTCATTTCTGTTGTTGTGATTAAAAGAAAAAAACCATACTGACTAAAAGGAACTTGGGGGAGGTTTTTATTGTTTTGTTTGGGCTTGCAGTTCCAGGTTACCTATCATTGATCATGGTGGAAAGGCCCACAAGTGGGATCTGGTTACATCACATTCGCGGTAAAAAGCAGAGAGCAATAAATGCTTGCTATTTATGCTCATTGTCACACAGTTCTTAGCAGAGTTCCTTGTCACTTACACAGTGGACTAGGTTTTCCTATGCAATTAACAGTCAATTTAGTCACCCTAGAAATAACCATGGGACAACCTGACCTAGATAACCTATTATGGAACCTCTCTTCCTAGGTGATTCTAAGTTGGTCAAGTTAGCAGCTGCAACTAACAGTGTGAAGGAGAAACGTGCAATGGGAAAACACAGCTACCTTCAGACTTACTAGCTATGGAAATGTGAGTGGAGGAAAGCGTCTTGTACAGATGTCTTAGATCTCCAAGGCATGTGACCCCCACCAATGACAGTAAAATAGCCTACACAGACAGAACGCTAGCATATGAGATCAGTATTGAGCTCAGCCTAAAAGCATCCATTCAGGGATATTTCTGGAGGCATATGAGGAACTCTTAACCATAGTCTTGATGATTTTGAAAAAGGATAAAAAATACCACAATGTTTAACTCTTGGCAACCTACCAAAAGCTAGGTGGGAAAATTGCTTTCAATGTATTATATATTCACAATAAATTTAGACATAACAGTTTTGAAATGTTAGCGGTTGTGTCCACTTCCAACTGGTATAATTTTCTCAAATTGGGTTTTATTGAAATTTACAGCTCAAAAAATTTTATTGTGATGCAAAGGGAAAAATCCCTCTTGTAATGGCAGATCACAGACCCTTCTGTAACAGTAATGAGTAGTGATTAGCATGAATGAGTAAAACTCCCCCTTTGTGAAAACATTAGACCAGAGGCTAATTTTTTCTCACCAGGATCTAAAATTGTCCATATAAATCTACCCACTTATACATGTAAATGATGTTGCATGTTGTGCAAGAAAAATTAAGGATTTGGCAAGAAAATGCACAATAAATTAATGCCTGCAGTTACAGTGTGAAATGAAGGTATATGAAGACATGACCTTGGGGCTGCTTCCAAATGATTGTTTAAAAAGGAAAAACCCAGAGAAAGACATGGAGATAAATTCCATCATCAACCTTTATTTTATGTGTATATGATACTGGGCCTGAACAATGCATCAAATAATTTTACATGTCTCTCCATGTTGTACTTCCTGAAATGATGTGGTCCCCTGGATTACTTATCAAAAAATGCAGATTCCACACATTATACCCAATCCTTTGTGTCAAAACCCTTAGCAGGTGGAGCTTGGGAAGACATATTTTAACAAGGTGTTAGGCTGAGTCTGAAGCAGACTCCAGCTCACAGCACTCACTCTGCATATCACTACTGGGTACTCTGTGATACATACTGTTAGAAACATAGCTTCTTTAGATTAATAAGTGACAATGATAAGAATTTGTGGCAGGTAAAATATGCACTGTTTGAATACATGTTGCCTTCACTCTTAGATGACAAAAGTGCCTGAACCTCACTATCTCGGTCACTCAAAGTTTCTCAGCTTCAACTCCGCTCAGGCTTCCCTTCTTTCATCTACTACTGCTTGCTATAGAGTCGACAACCGAACTTTTCTTTTTGTTTTCTATGCTACTGTACACAGTAAGGGTCTAAATTATGGCATTTTCTTTCCTATGTATTAAACTTTACTGTTATTTATCCCATTGCTTCCTCCTTTATCATGCTACTTGCTACAACCAAATAATCTTTCCTTCCTCCTTTCATGTCAAATAAATTTTATCATCATCTCTTTTTCTTTTGTCCCCATCCCTTAAGATTGCTTCCTCCTTCTCAAGGTCCTCTTTCTACTTTTATAACCAGCACACATAATTAAAAATAATCTAGAACCTGCTTATGAGAGAAAACACGATATATTTCTATGAGTGGCTTATTTTACTTCATGTAGTATCTCCCTTCCAGATGTTTTCATGCATGCATTATAACTTTATTTATTACTAAAAAATTCTGTGTGTATGTATTACATTTTCTCGTTTATTATCTGTTGATAGACATTTAAATTGGTTCTGTTTCTTAGCTATTCAGAGCAGTGCCACAGTAAACATGAATAACTATGGTATGCTACCAAGGAGGTTATCTAGTGGTTCTATTTTAAAAATTTGAAGACCATGCTCATAAATTTTCACAGTGACTGCCTCAGTTTACACTCCCATAAATAATATGTACTGGTTCTTCTTTCCCAAAATCTCACCAGTATTTTTTGTCATTTCCTTGTTTGGCTTTAGCCATTTTTAATGACATAAAACTGAATCGCAAAGCAGCTTTAATTCGAATTTTTCTGCTGACTAAAGATAGATGTTGAGTACTTCAAAAAAATATCATTGGCCATTTGTGGTTTTTTTAGGGTTATCTATCCAATCCATCTGCACATTTATTGAATGAATTAATTGGTTTCATGGTATTTAAATCACAAAATTCTTTATGTGTTCTATAGATAAACCTTGTCTGATGTGTACTTGGCAAAGATTTTTTTTCCATTCAGCAAAATGTCTACACTCTGGTGCAGCAACTTTTAAAATTTTATGTAATGGGATTTAAAATTTTTTATACTATTTCTATATTTGAGTTCTTTTCATAGTTCTTGCCAAAGGCATTCTGGTATATATTACTTGAATTTTCATTTGACTTCAGAGAGTTTTTTTTTAAACTGCCCTCTCTCATTTTTAATTACACACCACTGTTTACACATGTATTGTTCAGTTTCCAATTGTGTAACTTCTGTATTTCCTTCTGCTATTGATTTTGAGCTTTATTTTAGTAAATTCTCATAAGTTATAAAGAATGAGTTCAATTCTTTTATATTTTAGGGCTTGATCCGTGGCTTGAAATGTTGTCTATGTTATAGAAGATTCCATGGGGTAAAGAAATGACTCTCAGCTCTATAGACAAACTTCAATAACTGCACTTTAGATTTGCACTCTTCCCTGAAGACAGTCTAAAGTGGGTCAGTAGTCTTCCATTCATTTAGGTTACATAATCTCATTACCTAAAGCCAGTCAGTTCTGTGAAGCAGTTCTTAGTTATTGATGTAGCTATCATATTGAATATGTAGACTAATATAATAGGAATGGTCAAAAATATTGAATAGCATCTCCCTTTTTGATAATCCTTCAAATAAGTTGACAATAACTTTTTGTGGGAGATAAAATAAAATACAAAGGAGCCAGGAGTTCAGATAATGTAATGAGCTGGGAGATTACAAATCGAGTTAGCAACACAATGATCGGGTGGTATGGGTCCTGCCCCTGAGCCCACTGAGCAATCTCAAAAATAACTGAAATGTTTATGTGAAATAATAACTGACAGGCTTTTGAAATTGAAGCATGATTAGAAGTATCTTTGGTCAAACTGCCCCAGAACACAATTATAGTTTCACACCATTGGGAATGAAAAATCCTGCTACATAATACCTTGATGTGAATTTGAAGAAATTTCCCCAAAGTTCTGAAATTATATGAGACACTGAATTCCAACACTTTTGACATAGTCACTGTGGAATAAGCACAGAGAAGGTTTTATGTTGACCTAATGGACCTAATGCTACTTTACAATTATTATTGAATTATTTCTAAGTATTATACCTCTGTGCCAAAGGCAGAAGCTTGGGACTCCTAAAGGATAACTGTAACGAATTGGCCAGCGTATTGTAATTTCTATTGCAATTCAAACAGCAAGTAAAAAAGAACAATTGCCAAAGGCAGCTTTCTTTTACTGACCTTTATATAAATTTCACCTATACGAAAAAAACTGTGAAAGAATTTCAGTTATGGACCAGATGGCTTCACTACGGCAATACACTTAACATTGAAAGAACTAGTGCTAATGGTTCATGGGTTATTTTAAAGAATTGAAGAGGAGAGAATCATTCTAAACTTAGTCTGACACAAAAACCACAAAAAGATCCAAGACTGTTACAGGTACAGTATTGTTAAGGAGACAGATAGACATACATAGAGAAAAATAGAATATATATATATATATGAGATAAATAATATGTAAATAGATAAGAGATAAATTGAGAGATATAATATAGATTATATGTACAGAGATGATAGAATGTATATAGAGATTGAATAGGTAGGTTGAAAGGTTATAGAAAGATAGATTACATATAGATGGTAGGTAGATAAATAAATATGTAGATAGATGATAGATATAAAGAGATAGAGAGATGATTGATAGACAGAGAGACAGACAGATAAATAGAATAAATGAAAAAACCAATACATTATTTTTTTTGATTTTAGATAAAAGATTGTGAATGTATTATTTATTTATTTTTTAATTTTTTATTTTTTTATTGAAAAAAAATTTCTGCCTCCTCCCAGCCTCCCACTTCTCTCCCCCTCCCCCCACTCCTCTCCCCCTCCCTCTCTAGTCTGAAGAGCAGTCAGGGTTCCCTGCCCTGTGGGAAGTCCAAAGTCCTCCCCCCTCCATCCTGAGATCCCAATGTCCCAATGAGTAGCAGAAGGAGGGAGAACATGAGCAAAAAAGTCAGGATCACGAGGGGTGCACCCACCCACTGAGACAGTGGGGCTGATCTATTGGGAGCTCACCAAGGCCAGCTGGACTGTGACTGAAAAAGCATGGGATAAAACCGGACTCTCTGAATATGGCGGACAATGAGAGCTGCTGAGAAGCCAAGGACAATGGCACTGTGTTTTGATCCTACTTCATGGTCTGGCTTTGTGGGAGCCTAGCCAGTTTGGATGTTCACTTTCCTAAACCAATAAATTATTAACAGACAAAATCCGATTGCATGTTAGAAAGATTATTAACCATGATCATGAGGGATTTATCCCAAGAATGAAAACAGGAACCACTTAAATGAATTATTAAATGTGTTTTATCACCTTTAAAAATATGTATACAAAATCTTTGACAGCTTCAAATGATGCAAAAGATGCCTGATGCAATTAAATATCCTTCTATAGTTTTAAATCCTTAGTAGTTGTGGAGGTCAGACCCAGTGGATTCATGTTCTAAACACTCCTGCATCTAAGGGGTGTGCGTGTGCTTGGGAAATTTCCAAGTAGTTGCATGCAGTAAGCTTCACTGTGGCGGGGTTCTACAAAAAACTGCTTAGGTAAAAGCAAGCCAAGTGGGCAGAGTTGGGAGACTTTCTGGGTTGTGGACCAGCTAAGCCTTTAGGCTCTTTTCCCCATAGGTGTGGAGTCTGAATTCACATAAGTGCCAGATGAAGAAGGGCGCTTAAAAGAAATCCCACACTAGCTCAGAATTGAGAATAATAGATGCTTATTTATTTAGGGGAAGACTCACAAATCAGAATCCTCTGCTGGAAGGGAGAACAGCCACCAAATCCTATAGTCAGAAAAGAGAGCAGCTGAACGCTTTATATTGGCATAAACAGTATAAGAGTCCACGCCCAAGTAGGAAGGTAACTTAAAGGCTACTGGCTGTAGGGTTTTCTGTAGCGTCTAAATGATTCTCTTTTTAGCTTCTCTCATACAAGCTCATTGTCATAGACAGAAGAAGAAATGTTATGCCTAAAAATTATCATGGAGGATATTTATACATTCAGAAAAATATATAAGCAAGCTAAAAATGGGGGAAAATATCATTATTGATATTTTGGGGCCACAAAACAGTTTTATCTCATGACTTTAATAAATAAACAATTGTAGCCTTTATCTTTTTATTCAGTCATTTTCTTCTGTCAATACCCTGACATACAGAAGGGGGCCTATTGTGTCAGTCTTGATGATACGACCTTCATTTTCTGTTAAGCCTGCATTTCTTGTCTTATTCCAATACTTCTGTCAATATAGGCACCAGATCTCTGTGCACTGTGTTCTGTGTCAACAAGCACTTCTTAAATGCCAAAGCCTGATGCTTTAATTTCTTAAAACAGAATCTGAGAACTCTTTTGTCCCCAATGCTAAGCCACATGAGTAAAGCTTTGTTATGTGTATGGATTTGTGTGGAAAAATACTTCTGTATGATTTTCTAAAAACAGAACCAAAAACCTGTGAAGTCAGATTGAAACCTATGAAAATATCTACAAATACATGCTTTTGCTGATTTTTGGCATTTCCTTCTACTGGAGAGTAAGGATCGACAGTGTTAGTGTCTAACACTGGTACCAGCTTCTTCTGTAGTGACATTTAGACTGAACAGAGGTGGAAAACTTAATAAACCTAATACTTCTCTCTGAGCTTTAAAGACTGCTAACTCTCCAATGCATAGTAAAACTAAAGCACCTTGTCAAATAACTCAAGCTTTATACCAATCTCTAAGATTAACCTGACATTCAGAACCTCTGTGGAGTTACAAAATACACCTCAGATCACTCTGCGGTTACCGTGCCAAGTAATTTGGGTATAGAAGCTAGGTTTAATTATAAAGGCTAGTATGCTCATATTTTTAACATTCAATTTTCTTTTTTGTTTTGAGATTGTGTTATAATTATAACATTTTTCTCTTTGCTTCCTTCTTCGCCTCCAAAGCCTCCAATAAACCCCTTCTACAAATTAATAACCTTTTTATTTCTTTGTTATTGCGTGCATTTATGTATATACACACATGTTTCTAAATGCTTCTCTATTTTTCTATTCTATCACATTTGGGTGTCATTGAGAATTTTCTCAAAGGAAATCTGCTTTGTGTTCAAATTTTAATTTTCTAAGATACATGTAGGAAACAAACACAACAAGTTTAATACTGTGCTAGGCATTATGAGGAAGTTAAAAGGTGAAAGTATGCTCTTGCCACACTAAGGTTATAGTCTTCCATCTAGACTCTATCTTTGAGCCAAGATATTTTTCTTTAACAAATAAATGGTGACTGAGACTCTGCTCACTTCCAAAAACAGAATATACAATTCTGTTTCTTTAACAGCAGGATCCTTCCTTCTCTATAAGTTCTCCTCCTTGATAGAAATACCTGTTAGCATTTATAGACTATTTTCTTAGCTATTCTTAGGGATTTATCCATTTGTAAATATAAAAAGTATAAGTTCCATTGACCATAAATATAACTTTATATTTTTCTTGGACTGAACTTCTATTTCAAATCTTATCTCACTGGTGACATATATAGAATTCTGATTTCTGCGGGACGTAAGTCTATCCAGGGTTTCTACTACCCTTTTCTCAAAAAGATATTTTGATATTGGGTTGACAGGGGAAAGACAGGTAGAAACACTTATGCAGCCTCCAGTCTTTGGGGTGAGAAAATATTTTGCCCTCAGCCAGTTCCCATCTAGGCTAACATTTTCTCAGCTCCGTGCTGTCTCATCCTGGGCACAGTGATACAAATGTTTCCACACTACAGTTTCTCAAGACTACTTGGTTCTTAACTACCCCAAGGATTGCAGACGCCCTCTGTTTTTAACTCTCTCAACACAACCTCAGCTCTAATGATCACTAATGGTCCTCAGCTACACCTCTGTACCACATACACTGAGGTTTCCATTCTCAGAATCCTGTGTCTAAATACATTTAACCCTCTCTACTTTGCTACTATCACATCATGGTACTTTTTATTGTTGGGGGAGGCTGCTCATTCGTTGCCAGATGCCCAGACTAGACATATTAACATTGAAACTATATTAATTGCGACACTGCTTGGCCAATAGCTTATGTGTACTGTTAGCTAGCTCTTATAACTTAAATTAACCCATTTCCATTATTTTATATTTTAACTTGAGGCTCATGGTTTACTGTTAAAGTTTCCAGTCGTCTGTGGCTGTGGCTCCATGGCGTCTCACAGACTCTGCCTTCTTTTTCCCTGCATTCAGTTTAGTTTTCTGGCCTACCTCTATTCTGATCTGTCATAGGCCAAAGCAACTTCTTTATTCATTAACCAATAAAAACCACATATGCAGAAGGACTACCCACAATACTTATAATCAGAGGTCACTGAAGGTATAGGCCAGGCTATACCTATACTTCTTAAATAGTCCCAGATTGTTTTCCTCTTTCACAATATATGTGCCCTGCTCCAGCTCACTTATTTCTTTTTCTCCTATTTGAGCATAAGATTTGACTTCTGTGATTTAATGATTTGACATAACAGAAATGCCTTCAAATCTATTTGGTAAGCCAAAGCAAGAATCACTATTTTTGTCTTTGGCATTATGACAAATTCTCCTTGAAAAGAAAAACACATCAACTAATACATCAGCAAAGCATCCCAGATGCTCACACTAACCCTGCGACATACATATAATAGGCTCTTTATGGAAGTTGATGTTGGTTTTCTCTAGGTCATGAGCCCAAAAGTGAACAGCTTTGGAGCTGGACCAGGATCCTGTGTTCACAGGACTTCAGCTCTGAGCCTCAGCAGCTTTACTGTTCTAAATATTATGAAATTTTCATTTTTCTTACTTAAGTGATTCTGACTTCACTTAGTAGAAAGATAATATTCAAGCTTATTATCATCTTTGACTAGTAAGCATCTCTTTTGTGTATTGGGGTTATGTTTAGAGATTTCATAGCTTGACATTTCAGTCAGATCCAAATCCCTGCTGTTAGTTTCCAAATGTGTGATTTCTTTTGTACTTTGTGTTTAATCTACAGACTTTATTTTGATTAACATTAAAAACAGTTTTTAATGTAAAGTTTTTATAAGAATACTACTATCTTACTTTCCACGGGCATCATGCCCTTATATCTCCATTTTTCTCTTCCTTGTAGCATTTATACAAATTTTATTAATTTTCTTTCCCAATAGTGTCCTTAACTAAAGTTGCTACTGCTCAATGTACAAACATATTTGAGAGAAGGATTCCCTGCTCACTGTAGTCTTCCAACTTTGGGCTCACCCCTGGCTTCAAGGGAGTTTGAAAGCAAAATAACAGTCAACGAGTTAGCACATTCTTACCTCATGGGCTAGAATCTAGATGGTTTTTCTAGTGTTTTTAATATTTGTGATTGGAAATAGATAGGTAAAAAATCCAAGACAGAATGCTTTCTTCTCCCTACTGTGTGTCCAACTAAGTTTTTGGAAGTGTAGGAAGAGGTAAACAGAAGAAAGAAAATGCAGAAAGAAAAAAAAACTAGTGGAAGGGGAGTGAAGAATAGAAAAGAAGAGGGAGAATGGAATGGAGAAAAAGAAGAGAAGGCAAGGAAATATGGGGAGGTGGATAAACCAAAAAATAATTGAAAATTGTTATGGATTGGAAAATCATAGAATTTTAGTCATTAAACCCATACTCTGTGAGTGGGTAGGAAGATAGAACAGTGTAAAGTGTGTGTGTGTGTGTATCTCTATATCTATCCATCTATCTATCTATCTATCTATCTATCTATCTATCTATCTATCTATCTTCACTATAAAGGACACTGCAGCACATGAAATCTCAACAAGTGAATATAATTGTATATTAAGTTGTGGGTAAGTACTTTCAAAAGTGTGTGGTTGACATAGGTTTTCAACTTGCTAGGATAAGAATCACCTAGGAGTCAAGTCTTTAGACATACCTGTGAGGAATTATTTAGCATTTGGCCATTTTTTGGGAGGAAGAGACACATTAAATATGGACATCATTATTCCCTGGGCTTGGATCCTGTATACATCAATCCCTGTTTCTAGGTGGCTTTCTGGTTGAAGTTCCTGCTGTCATGTCTCCTTCACATGATGGACTAAACTCTGGAGCTCCATACTGAAAGAATCTCTTTCTTTCTTTTCTTTTTTCTTTCTATTTTTGTTTTTTGTTTTTTTGTTTTTTGAAACAGGGTTTCTATTTGACTTTGGTGCCTGTCCTGGAACTAGCTCTTGTAGACCAGGCTGGCCTCAGACTCACAGAGATCCATCTGCCTCTGCCTCCTGAGTTCTGGGTTATTAAAGGCACGTGCCACTAAGGCCCAGCGAAAGAATCTTTTTCTTATTTGAGCTGTTCTTTCAGCTAATTTTGCCACAAAAACATGAAAAGGAAATATGACAAGATATTATTCTGAAGAAGATTGTGGCTCTGGATCCAGAGTTGCCTTTTAAGAGACTAATATTAATGTCTGGGGAATTGGAAACTATAATCCCACAGTAGCTTAGAATTGAGAATAAAAGAGGGTTATTTATTTAGGGGTAGACTCACGGATCACAATCCTTTGCTGGAACGGGGAACAGCAGCCAAATCCCGCAACCTGACGCTCGCCTTACATCAACATAAATAGTATAAGAGGCCATGCTCAAGTGGGCAGGTGACTTAAAAACTACTGGAGGTAGGAATTCCTACAGCACAATGGTCTGTATTGAAGAAATCCTGAGGTTGGGGTATTTCATATGAGGCATTCCCAGTTTCATTTATCCTTAAGGTAGCTAGAGAGCCCTGTAAAATGTATGCTGTAATGTATTTGAGTCAACAGAAAGTTATGCATATCTACTGTGGGCCGCTTGGTATGTTGAGTGGCAGGGATACAACAGTTTTAAATACCAAGTCCCAGCTCTCAAGGCCTTACTTGCTGGCAGCGAAGAAAGTTCATTTCTGACCCTTAATCTGGATTAAAATATATAGTTGAGAAAATACATCTAAAATTCTGGAGCGAACTAATGCATTCTGCTCATGAATAAACAATGCCAGCCTCTTGGGTGACGGGTGTCTTCATTCATCCTTCAGTCTCTCATGTAGGCAGTTAAATAAGCCTGTGCCAGATACTCTGGAAGACAACATAGAATGCCTATATTTCTACATTCGAATTATCTGTGAGAAAAATTAGATGCTTTTCAAGATTCTTATTTAATGAGGAAATAGTTCTCCCTAGAAATATGTATTGTTAACATATACACTGCAGACAATTGCTTATAGAAAAATATTTCAGAAATGGTGCCTTAGAAAAGACCAAGAAAAGTAGATATGAATCGTAGTCATAGGATTTTTATAACTTCTGAAACTTCTAATTAGATTTTCGTCTAACATTTGAAGAGGTAATTGAGATCACTTTCTGTCTCAGATCAATGGAACTATAAAGTAATGTCACCGATTTTTCAGCCACACTGAAAGTGGCTGTAGGATATTCCAAAATCACAGTTCCTAAAATAGTCACTGTACTGTATTTTCAAGGTGACTATGTTAAATTAGAAAAGTTTTTTGTTCTAGTCCCCAGACTAGCATGGATGAAGCCTTGGTATTTTGTTGCTCTTATTTATATACTAAAAAATGTCCTACTGTTATCCTGACTAGCCTAGAACTTACTATGCAGACCAGGCTGGCCTTGAACTCACAGTGATACACCTGCCTCTGCTTCCCAAGTACTGGGATTAAAGGTGTGGTTCACCATTTATGGAGAAGCTCTGAGTTTGATCTCCAGAATGTCATACAACTGGACAAAAGTCAAGAGCACAGGATCAAACAACTAGCTACTTTGTCTTATTTCTCCATCTTGATCCACTGGACAACCAATTCACTCCACCTTCACTCTCCCCATCCCTCTGTAGTTAGTATATGTATATTTCTACTGCTCTTTCAGAAGCCTCTTGAGAAACAACTGTGAGTTCCCCATCTTAGGAGCATCAGTTTCAGCTGGGAACTTGTTAAAAGTGTACAGTTTCTAGACAGCTCAGACTTACTGAGTCTAATTCTATATTTAACAAGATCCCTGGGTAATTCATATGCACATTAACCATGAAAAGCACCCATCCATAATACATGTCAAGTATATATGAGATGAACATTTACTTCCTCTAAAGATGTAAGAGCCAGGGAGAATATTAGGTGTTAAGAGAGAAATAGAAGATTGTTGATCTTGTTGGAACTGCTGAAAAAAATTGGAATCTACAATTACATTATTGAAAACTGCTTTTATTCTCAAGAATCGTTTATGTTTGGTCCTGAATATAATTTATTTAATAATAATAATAACAGCAATTAATTCCTACACATATTTGTTTGCATATTACATTGTAACGTTAAACTGGCATGGTTTCAGCGGAAATGATTGCAGTACATAGCATTTCTTGAGGATTAATGATGTTAGAAGAAATAGCTGGCTTGAGACCGAAAGACTTAAAGCAATTAATCCGTCAAATTATTAATTCTTAACACATGCCTTATGTTGAAGCTGCTGTTGCTTCATCCACAGAGCACAGGGGATAGAAAACCCAAGTTGCAGTTCTATAGATATTTTCTCATGCTCTCGGCAGCTTCATTTTGTTTTTTGTTTTTGTTTTTTGCTACTATTTTCTGGAGGCTTTCATAGGGAACCCGTGCTTTGTTCATTAACCTTTCAAATTGCTTAAGGTTTGCCGCACACAGTGCAGTATGATCTATTGCTGTTAACTCAGAATTTCATTTACTTCACCACACTACCCCTTCTGGATGCTAGAAATGTACTGTCAATTCTAAACTCATTATGCAAATACTACACCTAGGCACTATTATTCAGACTTCCATTAGCTCTACTCCCCCATTAGTTGGACCTCCTGTGAATAAGAAGTGTCAAATTACATATGTAGATTTGTGGGATGGGGTGGGTGGGCTACACTGAATGGTCTCCTGCAGAGTCAGCAGAAAATAATTGTATTTCAATCTAACACTACATCCTTTATGCTCTAATATGACAGTTCTAATACACTCTCTCAAGAAAAATTGTTCAGCCTGCGAGCCTTAGGAATCAGCCTACAAAATAATGTGTTTACAAAGCCGGCAGACATCTCTCTGCAAAACACATACTTTCTTTCCTCTGTCTGCTGAACTGTTTAAAAGTGGAAACATGTCTTAAATAAAGCTGTGTGCCCGTGAGTGCAATAAAATGTGTTGAATGCACTCCAGACCTTCTAAATTTCTCATTCTTTGTTTTCAAAATGGGCATATCTTCTGTCTGCATGCCCATATGTTAAACCACTCTTTTCAAAACATCGACCTTCAAATATAAACTACCTTAATAAGGATGTTACTATTTCCTTACTTTTCTTTCCAAATAAGTTGGTTTAGGCATATGATTGAGTAATGCCGAACTGATCGAAGAGTATTTTGATGAAGTATTTTTCCCCTCTGCCCAACCCATAATACTAAATCCCTCTTGTTCTAGTCACCACTTTTAGTGTAGGGTAAAATCCAAAGGTTTTCCATCAATTAACACTCATGAGCAGAGAGAGCAAACAAATCTTCTAAATGCCCCCCTATCAATCACTGCCCATTCACAGAGTGATGCACAATATATATCTTTTCTCATTGAATGTATATATAGGGTTGAGTTTTATAGAATGACAAGGAACTTAAAATATTTTAATTTCTCATTGTTTTCAATGTGAGTTGACAGATATGGTTTAAATCCCTAGAAATAAATCAGTCATTGAAAGCAGCAACTAATGGGGCCTTGGGGAGAGAGTTGAAGGGGAGTGGAGAGTCAGGGAGGGGGCCAGAGAAAAATATAGAGATCAATAAAAATCAATAAAAGAAGAAAGTAAAAATAAAAAAGTAGTAACTAAAATGTAGTGTATGATTTAAAACATGATGTTCAAGGGAACATATTTCAGTTTCTATAAGACTTCTGCTGTACAGCAAACCCACGCCAGTAAACACACACATATTACTGATCACCCATTTTGTGCTATATGTACATAAGCCCACTAGCATCCACATGAGCAGTTCTTTTGGCTTGAACTAGGTCATAATGGTTCTAGACTTGTGGAGTGGGCATGGATTCAATTACTAAACCTTTATATAATTGCATTCCATTTCAAGGGCAATAGAAAGATTTCGTGAAGTACGTAAAAACAAAATACATCATAGATTACATTTATATTAAATTTTCATGGAAAGTATATGCATTGGCCATGTATGAGATTTGAGGGAAGGGAAAATCTTGATGGCATAAAAATAGCGCAAATTAGAGTAGCTGGTCACATATGTCAGACACGGGGCATTTAGTACATTTTAAAACACAGTCTTCAACAATCTTAAGAAGTCTTTGATTTTTGTGTACTTTTCCCTCAATTCAATATATTTCTTCAACATTTTTTATTTGCTGACATCCAGGGATATTGATATAAACATATTTTATCACTAAAAGCAGCCAGTGTATTTAAACATCCAATAATTTTGTTTTTAAAGTGGTTTTATCTATGAGTCATTTCCTCACAATGCATACTTGTTAGTACTGCATAAAGCAATGATTTCTTGGCATTCAATGAAAGTTCAGTGTTAGAAATATTAGATTCTGACCTAACAGACTCTTATTTTGCAGCCACAAACTTGGAGACTTCTGTAAATCCTGAACTTTAAATTGGCCTATAGTTGAGAGAATTCTGAAGTAAATATTTTAAATAATGTATTTTTAGTCAATATAATTCTCTAAATATATTATTAGATCTGGTGACATCCTGCTCTTGTTTTAAGAACTTGACCAAGGCTTAATTGATAATTTCTGGACGAAAATTTGTTTTGCAGAAAAAATTCCAAGAGAGGACAGCATTCAGAATGGGCTATAGTTAGTGTGCATAGCTCTTAACCAAGTCTAATGGGAGAAAGAACAAAAAATGGAGGAAAAGTAGGTGAAATGTTGCTATTTTCTAGGAAAAGGAATTGATTTAAAGTTAAACACGGGGAGGCTGAGGAAATAGCTGTATTTGTAGAAGAGACTGTCATCATTAACATGAAATTTAAAACTTTGCACTAGGGCCTTAGAAAGGCAGGCAAGACAGAACTCATAAAAGGTTCCATCTTGTGAAAATGCAAATTCATTTGAAGAAAGATAACCTAACTAAGAGTTCTGCCAAGAGGTTCTCTGTCAGAAAACAACTGCTTAAGCACACAAAGTCCTGTATAACTTTGCTTCAAGGGGCTCAGGGTTCATCTCAACCTGGCAGCAGTGTCAAACTGTTACTGATTTTGCAGGTGTGAAAGGTTCAAGATTGAGATTGTCATGTTGTTTGACATGAAGGTTACAAAGCGAAGCCAGAGCAAGGCAATGCGAGGAGGTGGGGGTCAGTGTACATAAAAAGGTACACTAAGAAATCATTGGGTAAAACTGTGAAGGTGAAGCTTATGTTGCAATGTATATCTTAGGGTATTACATATAACAGAACCATGGGACAGCCACAAAAAAGGGATGCTGGGCAAAGATAAAACTGGCTTAAGAAAGAGGCTAGAGCTGGAATCCCAGGGCTTCTGAAGCCACTTGAACCTGGACAAATCCATTATGAACCCCATATGACAGACATAGAATAGCAGGAAGTGCTGCCTGCCCTGATGCTTTTTTGCTTCACTTTGGTCAGTTTTTCCTGGCTATGTCCTCTTTCTTCTTTTGAATTGAGAATGTTTGCTCTCATCCATTGTATATCAAAATACTCATGTAATTTATCTTTCTATGTTATAGCAACTCACAGCAGATTGCCCAAACTTCCACCTACACTTTAAATGGTGTCATGAAACTGAAAACTGTGGGACCATTTAAGGTTGGATAGAATAAACTTTGAATTATAAAATGGTGATGGGCTCCCGAGGAAAAGGGGTGAAAGCTGATGACCTGAAAGTAGCATATCTGGGTGTTAAATGTACCAATGTAAACTTGGGATAGTTCATGTCAATCATTAATTTAATACAATCTAGAATCACCTAGAAAACAAAGCATTGGGCATTTCTGTGAGGGAGTTTCTAAACTGGGTAAATGAGGTGGGATGACCCTCCTCATCAACAGAATTGAAATTCTGTTGGCTGGGATCATGACTGAATAAAAGGAGAAGGCAGGCTGAGTACTGCTTTCATCTTTCTGTGTTTTGTAACTGCTGACTTAATGGGACTAACTGCCTCATGTTTTTGCTGTGATGCCTTCTCTGCTATGAGGGACTGCACTGTAAACCTGGTAGTCAAAATAACTCTTATCTTAGGTTGATTTTTGTTGAGTATTTTGTCATAGAAATGAGGAAAGTGGCTAATACTCTAAACCTTGTAATTCAGCAAACATTTTATGTACACAAAACAATGGGTGTTTGACCATATAGTACAGAAATAACTGAATTAAAATAATTAATTAATGATGTATAGATACATTCTTAAGCAATTTTTATCAAGGGAAAAGCAATCAGGTTTGGTCTACTATGTAGCAGATAAAATACTAAGAATATTTGGTTTTAAATAGGCCTGCGGATAGTGAGTACAACAACCTTGTGTAGTTTCCAGTATATTAGGCATTCTAAGAATTTTGTCATATATAAAGATACTTGGATATGTCTTTGATCAAAATTTACAAATTAATGAGATTTTTAACATAAAAATCCTTGAAATTGTGGCTGGAGAAATAGGTAAGCATTAAGAGTACTTATTTTTCTTCCAAAGGATCTAAGTTCAGTACCCAGGACCTGCATGGGACAGCTCAACTTACTACAACTTCCTACAGGGGTTCTGATATCCTTTGTTGTTCCCTGTGATCACCACATTCATGTGCATATACTCACTTACACACTACACACAATTAAAAATAAAACAAAAATCCTATTTAATCAGTAAAATAATCAGGATGAAATCTCTAAGTCAAACTGCATTATTTTGTTGGTAGATTATTTTGTGTGTGTGCTTTTGTTGATCAGTCTACAGAATAACACTTAGGCTCAGATAGTTTGAAGACCCATGGTAGATAGTAGGAGACTCGCTCTTATGTAACATTCATATGTGAAGGACAAAACAGTGAGTGAACAACTTAATAAAAATAATACTTACAAATTTGTTACTTAATGCTATGAATTAAATTACCAAAGTAAATAATGGGGAGTGAACAGAGAAACACCGGGTTCGGCACCAGGCAGACATCACTGGAAATCTGTGACCTACTTAACAAAGAAAACACTGTACTTATAATGAGTTTGCACTGTCTAACTAGCAATATGCAAGCTAAGGAGTCACAAAATTGCTTTTGACACATGAAGGAAATCTATAAACACAAATGTAGATGATAAAACTTAATGGCTCTGTAGAGGATGTTGCAGGGGTCAATGCTCTCTTTTAATGAACCATTAACAGTTAAAGATATGTATTAAAATGATGCTAAGATTAGGACATAGCACAAGGAATAAGAAAATTTAATGACCAAATTAATATTCTTGCTACAGGGTCCATTATTTGACAAAACCCTGGCCCATAAGTGAGGAACTATATCATAGGTCAAGCCATATCAGGCAGAGCATTAGGAGGAAAAAAAATCAAGACAGCCAAAATCTGAGCAATGGAAGATAGACAGATGCCTGATAATGTTTACTCCTTAAAGAAATCATGTCCCATTTTTGTAGTAATGAGGTAGATTTAGTCTCACAGTAATGTTATCTTCACTTACTGAATTTTAAGGAGAAAGAGAATTCTTTATTCAAGACAAAATAAAAAGATTCTTATTCAACCATGTATTTAATAAGCAACTATTTAATGATAACCTATTCTATTTATCCAGAAAATAAAGTTAAGTTTTAGAAATAAACAATAAGATACCTTATGTTTGATTGTGTTTAAATAATTATAAAAATAGATAAATCAACTATGTATCAAGCCTGGCAGGTTCACTTGTCTGCTATGGGCTCCTAAATGCAGATTCAGAGTTCAAGGCTATGTACTGAGAAATTCTCAGAGCACCCTAAACTTTTGCTGAGTAGGTGGCTACGTTTTTACATAATGCAGCCTGGCTATGACTACTTTTGTAACTGAGAAAAATGCTTAAGATAGAAACAGCAATCTGGGAGTGTCTTATCTGCATTCATTGTTTTCGGTATATATTTAACATTAAATTATTTTAAAATAAACAAATGAGTAGGATAAAATATAATATAATGAACCAAAGAAATGTTGCTCTTATTGGCAACATTTGTTAGACTCCCATTTCAAATGCATGTTCAGGCTTTATTTATACAAAGTAGATGACTCTGGGTTTAGGGGAAAAAATTAGATAACATAAATTTTTAATTAAAATGTATGTAAAAGAAAACACTACCAAACTAAAATGTGAAAAAGCTGGTGTATTTCATTAGTTATATATTCAATACTCACAGAGTTATCAATACAGAACGTCATATAGATATCCTTTATAGCCTTGAGGTCAAAGGATATAGAGAACTTAACTACATAGTTAGGAAGGACCAAGGGTGAAAATAGAATATAGTTTCTTTCTTTCTTTTTTTCTTGTGTATTATAATGTAATTACATTTATTATTTCCCTCTTAAATATATTTCCTTGCTGTCTTTAAATTCATGCCTCTTTTTTGTTATAATATACATCTATGTATATGCATAAATATGTGTATATAAATATATGTGTGTATATACAAACCCTCTTAAATATCCTTCCTTTCTGTCTTTAAATTCCTGCCTCTTTTTTGTTATTACATACATCTATGTACATGCATATATATGTTTATATATGTGTGTATACATGCATATATTTTATTATTACATACATCTATGATATATGTGTGTATGTATTTGTATATACATATATACATATACATTTGTACATATATTTTAAATGTAACTTGCTCAGATAGAATAATATTATTTGTGTATTTGACTTCAGGTTTGATAATTTGATATTGGGCAACCAACTGATGTGCTCTTTCCTGAAGACTATTTTTCCACATTCAGCATTTCTAAGTTGCCTATACTTCTTTGCAGAGGCTTGAAGCCTATTTAAACAAGTAGTTCTATGTAATTTAATGTGTTCTTCTCCTAAAGATTCCTAAATATGAAAGTTTAAGGACCTTGTAGGATGTAATTTTTCAAACCTTTTATTGGGCTGCATGCAACATTTTCCTCCTCTCCTAGGGCTATTTATTAATATTTTCTACTTGAAACTTGCAGCTATGTCTTTTTGTCCTTAAAAATCATAATGATTTTAATTGATTTTGAACTATTTGGAGGGACTATTTACCCCTTAAGGCGTTATAAATAAATTTGAAAATTATTTTCCTCGTGACTTTATTGAGGTATCATTAAATCTACTTACTGAAGAACTAAAATAGTCTTCTATATTTTAAAACTTCAATCAGATCACTACAGGCTGAGGAGGTCAAGCTGGAAGCATTGACCTGTTGGTGGAAATTTCCTGTCTGAAAACCTGTACTTTCTTCAGACTGAACCTGCAGTGTCTGCACATGTCTTTCTTTCTTGGTTTCATCAGGAAGGCAGGATGTATAAAGGCTTCCCTCATCATGCATATAGGATTTTAGGAGGCAAGCCATTAGAAACTCTAAAAAGTAAAGTTTCTCTGACCAATGAAAAGTTCTTTCTCATTATTCATTATTCTAGCTAAAAACTTATCAGAAATATAGCTTTTATCGAGGATGAACAGGTAATGAAATATTTATGCTGAAAAGTTACTTGCAAAAGCTGAGGCACTAAGCACCAAGAATTTCAATTATCCTGACCCAACAGGAGCTAACAACAGTTGAATCATTAAGAAAGGGTTTATGTACCTGCAAGTAATAAAATATTGTTTTCTGAGATTGAGGTCTCTAAGGCACTTTCTAACTTAGCTATATAGAATAAATGAGGTAAATAACACAGAACTTAGTAAAGGTACATCTATAGTTTTAAATATTAGAGAATTTGAAATACCTGTGAAGAACATTTGAGAGTAATGGTGCATACAGATGAAACTTTTAAATGTCAGTCTGGTAAGAAAAGTGAGTGGGACGAGATAATGGAAGTTTATTCATCTTTAGGAAAGTGCTAGCTCAAAGTGGTTCGTCCCTTTAAAGAAACACTTACTTCAAAGCAAAACACATTTAGGTAATAGTCTACTTAAAACACCTCTCTCTCTCTCTCTCTCTCTCTCTCTCTCTCTCTCTCTCTCTCTCTCTCTCTTTCTCTCTCTCACACTCTCACACAGAGTGTGTGTGTGTGTGTGTGTGTGTGTGTGTGAGAGAGAGAGAGAGAGAGAGAAAGAGAGAGAGAGAGAGAGAGAGAGAGAGAGAGTTGGGCAATAGAATAAAATATTAACAGAGATTAATTACAGAATAATATTACTTTATTGTTAATGAAGGTTACAGTAGTTTTTCCTAATTTGTGCCCTTGAAATACATTTAAAATACATTTAAGAAAGTCTCACCTTGCATTTTCTTGCTTTATTAAGATATTACCAAATAACATACACATACAGTTCATCTCAGAGTCAAAGAACAAAAGTATTCCAAAGCAGAGCACTAGTAACCCACACAACTGTGAATTAATAGCCTTGTGGGCTTGAAGTCCAAGTTGAATTCTAAGCATTTCTTCTAGAAAACTGTCATATTTCTCTTGCAAAAGAGTCTACTTTATGAACTACTCAGGCTTGCATAGTATTACATAGTAAATATAGAATTCCTTAAAGTTCTTAAATAAGTATTTTCCACTCTTTATTGATTTCTTATAATAAGTAAAGTATATCACCTTTGCTGGTGTCACATTAAGATTGAAATCTGATTGAAATCCAATTACTACTGTTTTCACATAGCATTTATCATATGCCAATCATTTTCTTAAACCTGCCCATTAAACTTAAAAGGTAAATTTCCCAGCAAGTTACAAAATAAAGTATCTTAATTAAAAAGTTTTAGTTGTAATTATACAGCATGAGATTTTACAATGTGTTAGCATTCCTGAGCAGCATTGCCAGCCAAGGTTTCAAAGTAATGAAATACTTAAACGAAAACCTGAGAGACTCCACACTAATCAACACGAAGACATTGTAAGCATACAAAAAATTCCCAACCCTCCAATGCTAAAAAACAATCTGGAAACCTTTGAAACAAAGGAAGAGATGCTGAGATCCAAGTACAATTGATTTTTCAGAATATCAATCAAAAATCAGGCTTCCTCCAATAAAATGTGACTTAGTCCATGCCATGAGTCACAATGTAAAAACTGCAAAGATTTTTAATTTATTTGTATGAGAAGAACAATGTGGGAAAATCAAGTACAGGGGAATTCTGTTTCTTGGCTACTTGGAAAGTCTTATGATGAAAAACATCTTTTAAAGGAAGGTAAAGAACAAGTGCTAATCTTTTTGTACAGAAGGGAAAGGAGAAGCGAGAGAGTGTATTCAATATTGCTAGGAAAATTAAGATTCTAGAGCCACCAAATGACAGCTTCTAGCAGAGAGTTCAGTTCAAGTGATGAACTTTTTGACTTAAATGAAGGAAGACCTTGAGATAGGAAGGAATGGACAATCCCTTCTCCCAAGTTCTACCTTAGTTCAGTGCCAAAAACATGTTCCCATAAATCTCTCTCATCTTCCCCTCCAGTGACTTGTTCAGTTTACTTCAAAATACTAGTAAAACATTAGTCTCCCCCAAAATACATCATTCTAGAAAATTTTGAAGAAATGATGAAGTTAAGAGAAAGAGAGATTAGGAAAATAGATCTATCTTTATAAAAGCTGCATTTATTATATGTTCAGATATAGGTATAGTAGTATGTATGTTTTAAAATTATTAATACTCTTACCAAAATTAAGTTTATCACTTTCACTTTATATATAGAAGAATTAAGAAAACTGAATCTTCCATTTCTTTTTGTATAGAATATAACTAGAAAAATACAAAAATTAAAATATTAATCAATGTCTGTCCTATCTCAAAGTTTATCTCTTATGGTGTTTTCTTTCCTACTACATAGTTTATCTCTCCATACTGTTTCTCCAGACAAGACAAGACCAACTTTCTCCACTTCAATTTTGATTATTCTTATAATGCAGGACTTAGGACAAGAAGGTACAAGAAGGTAGACCAACGAGAAGTATTAATTGGTAGCTCAAGGAGCATCTTTTATCTTATCAATTATCTCAATCCTTAAGAATGCTAATGTTGTCATTCTCAATTCAATCAACCTATTCTGCTTCTCCATTCCTGCAAATTTCTCCATGCACATATTTTTGTTTCCCAAGCTATGTTTATTAACATAGTTAAAATGTGTGCTATGTTTTCCAGTTAGTGTCTCCTTCCCCCTTTCTTACTTTCTTTTTTTTTTAGTTATTGAAAAAAAAAATCCCGCCTCCTCCCCATTTCCTATTTCCCTCCCCCTCCTCCCACACATTGCCCCCCCTCCCCCCCGCCCGCACTCCATTCCCCCTCCCTCTCAAGAATGAAGAGCAGTCAGGGTTCCCTGCCCTGTGGGAAGTCCAAGGTCCTCCCACATCTATCCAGTTCCAGGAGAGTGAGGATCCAAACAGGCTAGGCTCCCACAAAGCCAGTTCATGTATTAGGAGCAAAACCTAGTGCCATTGTCCTTGGCTTCTCATCAGCCTTCATTGTCTGCCATGTTCAGAAAGTTCGGTTTCATCCCATGTTTATTCAGTCCCAGTCCTGCTAGCCTTGATGAGCTCCCAATAGATCAGTTCCACTGTCACAGTGGGTGGGTGCACCCCTCGCGGTCCTGACTTCCTTGCTCATGTTCTCCCTTCTTCTGCTCCTCATTTGGATCTTAAGAGCTCAGTCTGATGCTCCTATTTGGGTCTCTGTCTCTATCTCGATCCATCGCCAGATGAAGGTTCTAAGGTGATATGCAAGATATTCAACAGTATGGCTATAGGATAGGGTCATTTCGGGTTCCCTCTCCTCAGTTGCCCAAGGTACTAGCTGGGGACATCTCCATGGACACCTGCGAGCCCCTCTAGAGTCAATTCTCTTGCCAACCCTAAGGTGGCTCCCTTAATTAGGATATATATTTCTCTGCTCCGGTGTCCCAACCATCCCATTCCCCCATCCCATTCCATTCCCCCAAGCTCCCCCAATCCTCCTCTTCTCACGTTTCTCACCCCAATTCCTCTTAGCCCCATGCCACCTCACCCCCAAGTTCCCAGTTTTTGCGCGGCAATCTTGTCTACTTCCCATATCCAGGCAGATGACTATATGTTTTTCTTTGCTGGTGGGAATGCATACTTGTGCAACCACTTTGGAAATCAGTGTGGCGATTTCTCAGGAAATTCGGGATCAACCTACCCCAGGACACAGCAATACCACTCTTGGGAATATACCCAAGAGATGCCCTATCATATGACAAAAGCATTTGTTCAACTATGTTCATAGCAGTATTATTTGTAATAGCCAGAACCTGGAAACAACCTAGATGCCCTGCAATGGAAGAATGGATGAAGAAAGTGTGGAATATATACACATTAGAGTACTACGCTGCGGTAAAAAACAATGACTTCGCGAATTTTGCATGCAAATGGATGGAAATAGAAAACACTATCCTGAGTGAGGTATTCCAGACCCAAAAAGATGAACATGGGATGTACTCACTCATAATTGGTTTCTAGCCATAAATAAAGGACATTGAGCACATAATTTGTGATCCTAGAGAAGCTAAATAAGAAGGTGAACCCTTTCTTACTTTCTACCTTATTCAAATTCATTTTTTTTTACCTTATTCAAATTCTATTCAGTATGTGAGGACAAGATCTTATGAAGTCCTCATTTCTTTCAGACTATCCTGACCTGTTTCCTTCTCTTCTTTGGAAGATGGATTTAACAAATACTTTATTTTAAAAATCATTTTCTAAATTGTTTCCTGTCAATGAAATAGCATTAAAAATCATTTTAAAAATTGTTTCTTGTCAGTGAAAAAGCAGGAAGTCTGTAAAATGCTCAGTCATCTATTACCAATAAATCACTATAACATGAATAATTTAAGAGATATATTTGAGAGAAAAATATGATTGAAAAAGATCATGCCCAACCTAACTTCAACTTATACCTAAATATATAAAGGTCACTTATGCATCTTTTTCGGTAGCTTTTTGCAAACCAAAGTTAAAAATCCAGTATTTGTATAATAAAATTTCAATTGGAAATTCTGGAGTTCATTCTGAATGAGGGAACGAACTTTTGCATTTCCATAGCATTACCTTCACTGTTGCTAAAAGTGACTACAAAATTTTTGATAATTGCTTGTCAAAGGCACATTATAATTTCTTTCTTATTTTATTTTTTAAAAAAGAAACTATCTTTTAAATTTTTACATACCATTCCCAGTTCCAGCTTTCTCCCCTTCTTCCATTCCTTCCACCTTCTCCTCCACCCTACCCCTACCCACTCCTCAAAGAGGGTAAGGTGCATTGCTTTGAGGATTGACCAAGGCCCTGCCTACTTTATCTAAGCTGAGCAAGGTATCCATTCAAAGAGGATGGGTTTCCAAAAAGCCAGTACAAGCAGTAGGGTTAAAACCTGGTGCCACTGCCAGTGGCCTCAGTCTGCCCCAGTCATACAACTGTCACCCACATTCAGAGGGACTAGTTTAGTTCTATGCTGGTTCCTTCCCTGTCCAGCTGGAGTTGGTGAGCTCCCATTAGCTCAGGTAGACTATTTCAGTGGATGTACCCATCATGGTCTTGACCTCTTTGCTCATATTCTCACACCTCCCACTCTTCAACTGGACTTTCAGAGCTCAGCCCAATGCTCTCCGGCATGTTTCTGCCTCTGTTTCCATCAGTTCTATAGGGACATTTAAGATATTCATCAGTCTGTCTACAGGACAAAGCCAGTTCAGGTACCCTCCCCTCTACTGCTTAAGGTCTTAGCTGGGGTCATCCTTGTGGATACCTGGAAATTTCTCTAGCGCCAGGTTTCTTGCTAGCCCCATAATGGCGCCCTTAATTAAAATATCTCTTTCCTTGATTTCATCTCCGTCCTTCCTCCATCTCGACTATCCCGTTTTCTCAAGTTCTCTCCCTTCCCCTTTGCCCCTCCTCTTTCTCTTCTGCTATCTGTTTTTCCTCCACCCACATGCTTCCAATTTTGTCAGACAATCTTGTTTACTTCCCCTTTCCAGATGGATCTATATATGTTTTTCTTAGGGTTCGTCTTGTTACTTAGCTTCTCTAGGGTCATTGACTATAGGCTCATTATTCTTTGCTTTACAGCTAGGATCCACTTATGAGTGAGTGCATACCATGTTCATCTGTCTAGGTCTTGGTTACCACACTCAGGATGTTTTTTTTCTAGTTCCATCCATTTGCATGCAAATTTCAAGATGTCGCTTAGTTTACTCCATTGTGTAAATGTACCACATTTTCTTTATCCATTTTTTCAGTTGAGGGGCATCTAGATTGTTTCCAGGTTCTTGCTATTACAAATAATGCAGCTATGGACATAGATGAACAGATGTCCTTGTAGTATCCTTTGGATAAATGCCCAAAAGTGGTATTGCTGGGTCTTGAGATACGTTAATTAAGTTTAGAAATTTCCAGTCAAGAAACCCAAAGAGATGTGTGGGTATGTGTGATGTGTATGTGCATATGTGTGTGTCTTATTTTATAGGGAAGACTTGTATTTTCACTGTGCTTTGTATATATTTGAACATAACTCACTTCAAAAAAAAAACCTCTGAATAGCAGCAAAATAAATGTCAGCCTAGAAATTTGTAGAAGTAGCAGAGTGTCTGCAACTGACTAGCTTCCTTTAGAAAATAATTAAATTGAAAAGAACTTCTACTCCATTGTAGATTTAAATAATGAGCCCAACCTTATGGGCAAATATTTCTGGCCTCTTGATAGAACTCTCTTATAATTTTAAAATTACTTCAACAATGTGCAATCTGACTATTGGGAGCTTTCAAACCAAGTACTGTCCTTCCCCCTCTTTCAACTTGTTTTGTGCCTGTTCTATCTAAATAAAGAAGCCTGTGCTAAAAAAAGGTTTTCCAAAGTGGAAGACAACAGATTTAAATAATTTCCTATTGCCTGTATCTTATTTTTCTTTCTAGTGTGATAAATGCTGACCAAAACTACCTTAGAAAGGAAAGAGATTTTCTTGACTTACACATCTCTCTTAGAGTCTAAAACAGACGAGTCACAGGGCAGCAGCCTAAAGGCAGAGAGTGAAGTGGAGACCATAGGAGATATCATCTTACTGGATGGCTCTTCATGGCTTGTTCATTCTACTTTCTTATACAATCCTGTACCACCTGACCCAAGGCAATAATGTTCACAGTGGGCTGTACCCTGTCAGATCAATATTTAATGATGAAAACAACCCCACAGCCTTACCCACAAGCTGACCTGATGGGGTCTCTTTCTCAATTGGTCCGGATAGTGCTGAGTTGACAAAAATCTAACCAATCAGTGTCTCTTTCTTCTCTTTCCAACATTCTGACTTTGAAGGAGGATAAAAAATACAGCATTATTTTTGGTTTTATACTTTATTTTCCTCTTATCATTTTGCCTATTGATCTCCTGTAGTACCTTTCATTTCTACTAAGGAAATGCTCATAGAGATGTCAATGTGCTTGAAGTGAATGTTCAAATGTCTGGTTCTGGTAAGGAGTACGTAGCATACAAGGAGTTGTATATAAATAGATTTAAAATTTCACCTGATATTCCCAGTTAGTATATCTTTTCAAGGATTGTAACACTGTCTAGTGCACAATAAGTGTACATGCTGGTTAAAGTGATGACATTGCTAATATTTTGAAAAAGATTTTTATTTCAAGACTTCCTTAAAAGAAAATGCTTTGTGTTGTAACTAATCATTGGCAAGGAAATTCTGAAATGACTCCTATAATTATCTAATGTATACCTTTCAGTGTTTTGATTGTAAAGTTTCTTTACTTTTTGTAGTTCAGAACATTTAATACATTTCATACCACAATAAACACACATTCACAGTTAAGGGTATAGTTAGTTTCTTCAATTTGTTCTTTAATGATATTTAATTGTAAATACCTTTGTTAACAAACTATCCTTTCTCAAAATCATTGATGAAGACCATCAATATAATATTTAGAATCCCACTTGTGTTTGTTTTAGTTGTATTTTTAAAGCTGTGGATGCTTCTTTTTTCCAACCCAAAACATAGTATTTCCTATTCTAAAGAAAGAAAAAATTCTTTAATTTTACAGACAAGCTGGATTGATTTCTCTGTAGGAATGTCTTTACTTTTAAACTTCTGATTATGACTATGACGTATTGTGTTATGAAACAGGCTCCAAAGTCCAATCATCATTTGTAGCCTCAGGGTATCTGACTGTGTGACTGGGCTGTAGAGAATCTTAAGACTGTTCCAACTGCTCTTGTGCATTTTTCATTTTCTCTTTGAATCAGAGGAGGTGTTCACTCTCTGCTCCACAGAGTGTAGAAACAGCCGTCACTCTTCACTCTACCAGAGTCCTACTGGAAAGTTAAAGTGAAGTCTGGGATTTTGTGTCTTTCTTGCTTTCAAAGTTCTTTAATACTCAAATCACTAACTATTTCTGCATGTAACAATGACCCAACATCATTTCATACTCAGTCTGATCATGGATCAACGCCTACCATCTGAGTGGCTTTCAAAATGCTCAGAATATCCAGAGAAGAAAGTAATGTCCCTGATTTGGTTCTTAGAGCATCTGAAAAGCAGATAAAAGTAAGCTTTCAAGTTTACACGCTTTATTGTAAGAATTGAGTTTCATTCTCTCTCTAACCCTTATGTGCCACAATCAAAAGAGAATCAAAGGCAGAATGCGTGGCATGTGCAGCCTTGTTCTTTGATGCTTCTTCACTGAGCTTCTGGGATTCACCTTTTATAATGAGAGGTGGAAGACCATAATGATGAGCAGACACTTGGATCTTGTGTGCACAGGATTTTGTTAGTGTCATTAAAACAAACATTTTAATATATCTTGGTAAATTATTGTGGAAAGATATTGCCAAAACTAATTTAAAATGTAAGCCGTACATTCTTTTCTAGACTTTTCAAAGCCATAATTATGATTTTTCTAACTAAAAGTCCTTCCTAATGAAGAATCTTATGAGCAGATTGAAATTTCCCTATTTGCTTCAAATATCAGGATTTCAGTTTTCTTTAGGACTGCATAAAGTTCCATTGTATTATTGTAATATTACATGGTTATTTGTTGAAAATACAGAAAATGGTGCCATTTCTAAATTATTATAAATAGTGTAGCTATAAACATGGATGAGCAATTATGTCTGTGATATGTTGACTTTACTGAGTATTTCAGGTACACATATTAAGAGTGCTATTGCTGGGTCATATGGCAGTTCTATTTTCAGTAATTTTTAGGAACCTCCACATTTACATCCATAGTGACTACAGATTTACATTTTCTCTTACACCAAAATTGTGTATATTTTTGTGTTTATGTGTGCTTGCCCGTGTGTGTGTGTGTGTGTGTGTGTGTGCTTATAGGTCTCAAAATGAGAAAGAAGATCATGAGAGGTTATGAAGCTATCTTGGGTGAAGTAAAAATTAGAGGTAGTAATGGATGTATGTAAAAGAAAATTTTGGGGATTGGGAGAAGAAAGGCAACTGACTGGAGAAGAGAAAGGGGTGAAAGGAAGCATTGCGGCAGAGTGATGATGTGTAGAGATGCCATGATGTCCAGTATTTTCTATGTTAACTTAAAACCTTAAGAAAATAGTTTAAAAACCACACATTTCTTACTGCTGGAAAATGTGCCCTTCATTTCTTTGGTGTTGATAGAAGAAAGTCACTTATACATCTCACTATTCTCTGTAAGACAGGAGTCGCAGGAATATTAAATTTGAAGCCATACAATGTGACCAATTTTATTTTCAAGCATACACCAAGCAGAACACCTTAAATTAGAATCTAAGTATCTTTTATGGAGAAGAAGTAAATTTCTCTCTGCCATCACATAATTATGGTACATGAATGGTTTTTACTAGTACATTACTAAAGCTCTAAATGAATGTGTCCAGTCTTGGTGTTTCTCCTTTGTTAAATTATGGCTATTATTAAAAGCAGATTTTTATCCTTAGGGTTTTATTGCTTATGTGTTCACACAAAAAAGATTGATAGATGGGTGGTATGCTGTTTTCATTGTCTTTATATAATCCTTCCTAAAGACATTTTTTCCTACATTCCCAGATATTATAACACCAGAAAAATCATTTAAGTAAAAATGTAGTAGGGTAACAGAATTTTTTGTATTAGCACAGGAAAACTAAAACAGTTTTATTGGTACCCATTGTGTTCTAAATTAATACAAATGAGTGAAAGTGATAAGTAAAAACACTTCCAAAAGTATCCAAGACTCTTTAAAGATATATTCTATAGAATGTACTATTGAGTTTTTATTTTGCAATTTCTAAGGTTTTTTCCCATCTGTGCCATTTGTGTTTCTTAATGCTATTTTTTCAAAACCTCCTATGAGTATTCTGTAATCATACTATATGACTGTAAGTATACAATATCTACACTATAAAGCTATAAGTGTACTTTTAGTATACTATACAGCTATAAGCATACTGTATAGCTATAAGAATACTATAAGTACTTTATACAGCTATAAGTATACTATAAGTATAGTATACAGCTATAAATATAATAAAGACACCAATAAACAACCATTTCTAATTGTCGTCAATCTCATCTCACAAGATATTAACAGAACTGTTCAGGAAGAGGCACTTCTTCACTGAACCACACCTGGGCTTTTTGACTAACAATGTGTAACTTAATACTCAAACATTGGCTAGAAAGCAAATTTGATTTTGTTTCCACTGGGAGAGGACAGGAAAGCTATCTAGCATGGATAAATATTGAAATGCCCTGTGTGCTTGGGTAGGGCAGGGAAACATTGCTAGGGGCTTTAATGAGGCCAGGGTGAAAAGAAGAGGGCTTGTGGTCTCTAACAAAATAGCTAATGTTTCATATTCATTGGCACTTTTAGTGTTTATCTATTGACTCCTCCCTTCATGTCAGAAACAATAAGTCTTATTTCTCCCACAGATGCTTTTCAGCAAACTAGTGTGTCCCCCTATTTTTACTTTTGGCATCTAAATAGCTATATTTGTTGTATTCGTTGTAATTGCAATGTTATCATAAAGCTCAAGGAAATCAGTCTCTTCTTCTGTTCCCTACACTCTTAGTCACTTGTCTCCCTCACACTCTCAAGTGTACAACCACAGGACCAGCTTTATGGATAGACCTACAGCTAAGCGCAACATAATTTTAAAAGGTCAGAGACTTGGCTCTTACTTTATGCAAGCTGTTTTACTCTTTAATATCAAGACAGCTTTGCTAGTATATGTCCTTCTGTAAGGAAGTCATTAGAGATATGTAGGCAAAACAGATGAATCTGGGAAAGCAATTACACTATCCCCAATTTCTTGGGGAATATTATTTTAAGGTGTTTTACTTTTGTTTATGCTACATTTATTTAACTCTGTGAAGCTGTGATTCTTTGCCTGTCTAAAACACCTAATGGTCTAATGAAGAGCTGAATGGTCAATAGCAAGGATAGGTGGGACTGGCAAGCAGAGAGTAGAACTAGAAGGAGCAATGCAAGAACAAGGGGCGGAGGACATCAGAGGTCGGCCTTCCAACCACTCAGCCAGCCACAGAGGAAGAATGAAAGTGAGATATACAGAAGTAAAAAGAAGGAAAATGCCAGAAGCAAAAAGTAGTTGGGATAATTTAAGAAAAGTGGGCAAGAAACAAGCCAAACTAAGGCTGGGCATTCCTAACTAAGAATAAGCCTCTGTGTGTTATTTATTTGAAAGCTGGGTGGTGGTCCCCCCCAAAAAGCCAAAAGAGTAAAACGTCACACAACACCAATTCATTCATTGCTGAAAAGTGAAATAATATTTACAGAGCCAAGTTTTGAAACAGAGCGCTAGAAGGCAATGAGTCCAAGAAGTAGAGCGATGGTTGTTTAAAGTAAGTGAGGCAATACCAAAGAAAGGACATGAAGCATAACCATTAAGTGGCACCAATAGTTTTCTACAGAGCAAATAATAAATGTTATGCTCAGAGCTTTTAGTTTCCCCAGGACTAGGGTGATTTTATGTTCTCAAAGCTGTGTAAGCTCCATCTTCAATTAATTACACCTCCTTGAATTAGGCACCACTGAAGACACAAAAAAGAAAGCACATTCTCTGGACTTATGAATTTTAAAATCTTGCTGGAGTGACCTGAATGACTCAGAAGTCCAAAACAGCAACAATAGAAGATAGTATTAGGCCCCTCTGTTCTGCGCACAGAATAGCATTGCTAGCTCTCTGAATCGGTTAATTCCCAGTCAGCTACCTCTGACTCAGTGAACGAACATAGTGGTCCATAACTGGCAACCACATCAAATGTATTCGGAAGGAAATAACAAGTGCAGATACTTTTAAAGTGCGCTATTCAGAAGTCTAATTTTCCAAGTGAACAATGATAGATTTTTTTAAATAAATTAATTTTAAAAAAGCATGAGCTAAACAAAAGAAAACAGCAGAAATGTTTTGAGTTTTGATCATTTGGTCATCAATACTGACTAAAACCAGTTATTTTAACACACGGTTCTTTGAAAACTCTGAACACTTGTTTATTGCTAGCTTTATGATTTTTGAAGCCAAATTCATTGGGATAATCAATCATATTCAAGTTATTAAGTGACAGCAGATATGAAATATAAGATATACTATATTAGTTCACTCAGTGTTATATAGAACTATCTTTCATCTTTCTTGTTTTCAAATGCTCTGAAGTGGCGACTCACACCATTGACCAGAGCACTTAGGGAACTGAGGCAAATGAATGCCATAAGTTCGGAGCCAGTGTGGGCTACACAATAAGATCCGGTTTTGAAGCAACTAGAACCAACCAAAACGAATAATTAAATAGTACTTCTTTGATTTTAAGATAATTTTTTATCTTTTACAAACTGAACAACACAGCCATTTGTTCTTACAAGTTAACAGTCATTAGTTAACAACGGCAAGTTTCTGTGAATAGTTAAGCTTACTACTGCTGTGATGAAACATCATGACCAGAAGCAATTTGTTCTTAATATCTGAACTTGAAAGTGCCACTCTAAAATACATATATCTAGTCTATTTTCCTTTTGTAAGAGGAACAGTCTGTTTCCTCTAGTCCTTACACTGTACATATGCTATGTGGTTCTATGAATAATTGTAGCTTGGTTATCATTGACTTAATAGTGTACAGAGTTATATCATAGTGTGGATGTTTATATTTGTTGGAAGAACTTGAACTTCTGATCTTTCTGCCTCCACTCTGAAGTATGGGGATTATTGGGCTATACCAATATGTTCTGTTTGAAGACACTACATTTTGAAAATAACTGAGTATTTTACTCACTGAAATCAATCAGGATTATACATTTGTGAGAAATATTAGTTGTCTCAGTTCCAAAATGAATATTAACACCACCCACTCTCTAAGTGCTTTATTACAAAAACAGTTTATCATTTTGCTTTGGATTTTAGTTCTTTTTTTCCTCACTCTTCCCCTTAAGAAACAAAAAACACTTTTCCTAAAGTTTCGTCTGGATGTGACCAAAAACTTCTATATAATAAAGAACTATTTGATTGAGAAAAGAAAAGTATTTATGTTTTGATAATTATTATTAAAATTATATATGTATTTCACTATAAAATACATATATTTCTGCTTATAATAATAAGATTATTTAACATGGACATTTTCTTCAATTTCACATTCTCACAAGGTTTTGTGTGAAATCTAATACCTTTCTTTGAAAAACATACTTTTTGATTATTCCATTGCCGGTTTCACTTACCTTCATGGGTCTGGACACCTCCCCTTTTCTTGATATACACAGAATTGTAAAGTTAAGAGCAGAAGAGTTGTTTTAGCCATTAAAGGCTAGGTGTTCAACCAACAAAAGGACAAGGATAGAAAGTTTAATATTTCTCTATTTACATGGACTCATATATATTTGATTTATTAAGAAAAGTTTCTCTGTGTCACAGTTCCAGGTGTTCTGGAACTCACTCTGTAGACCAGGATGGCCTCAGACTCACAGAGATCCACCTGTCTCTGCCTCCCAAGTGCTGGGATTAAAGGCATGTGCCACCACCGCACAGAAAATGTATTTATTTTACTGGACAGTAGAAAGTCACAGTTTCTGTGTTAGGATATCTAACGTATACATGGGGAAACAGAATTTGCAAATGAATCCTTCTGGGGCACATTCTGTGACATTTCTAGGATGTACTTGAAACATTGCTTTTCAAGATTGCAAATTATAACCAAACAACCAAAATGTAACAAAAACACTGTCTTTGAGAAACAATATTAATTTGACTAAATGTTGATTTTGAAAATGAGAATAGATTGAGATCATTTCTTTTATTTTCTCTTTCCTTAAAACACATGGGCCTTTGCTGATCGAAAACAGGAAAAATGGCATGTGGGGGACAACAACCACATATTATTGAGTCTTCCTGAGACCAGGCAGGATGGAATGGGAGAGTACCTGATCATGCAGGCACTAATACTAGGAATAACTGCTTCTACAACTCCAGGTAGAGCTTAGGAATAAATGAAGTGAACTAGGTCCACTATCTGGTGGGTGCTGCGGGAATGATCTTAGTTCTCATTGTGAGTATGCAGCCTGTATACAAGTAATTCATGAATCTTTCTGTCAGAAAGTACCTAAAGCCTCTTCCCTTCTTCAGATGTCAAGTGTAAGATCCTGAAATTTAAGCTATGTTATAATTTAATTGTACCAATGAAGTTTGTGTGTAAGAAGTATGGACTGCTGATTCTTTAGGGCCAGTCAAGATGCTCTTAAGGAAAAAGTCTCATTACAAAGTGACATTAACCTAGAGAATTTGAGATACCATGAAGAAGATTATCCTTATGAAGACTGTGATACTTTCCTCCCACAGTAGATGTGGAAAGTTTGCCCTGGTAATTTTAGCCTTATCAACTAATTTGAGTCGTTTTGTTCCTTGTGTGACTGGAATCATGCAGAACAAGTTTGAAAAGATTGCCAAAACCAGAACAAACAAAAGAAAGTCTGCATTTACATCTTCCAAATGTATTTTATTGGAACACAAGTACTGAAAGTCATTTGAACTTACTGCTGGTCTTTGGTGAGAGAGAGCTGGAGAAGATAAAAATTAAAAACATGTAATAAAATGATTTGATTGAAGCTAAGCACACATAGAGATACTTTTTACTTAAGCTATTATCAGGTTTTTGTGGGGAAAAAGACAAATTTGTTTATTTGTTCACACAGCTTAAATTACTTGGTTCAAAGATTACAAACTTCCAATCACATTCAGCGATCATCGCATTTAATGAAATTCAGAGCCCAAAGTGCTACAGTATTACCTAATAATCAAGAAGCAAACATTTCTGGGCATCCCTAAATTACTAGTACACAGCATTCATTTCATGCTTGTCTAGTCTTGCACGTGGCCACATAGAACTGGCAAAGAGAGGAGAGTTGGAATGGATTCGGAAAGCTTTAGAAACAGAGGGAGATCAAGGCATTGTAAGCACATAGAAAAGGAGCAAGGTGTTTCCTGTTTTTAGCATTAGGCAGTAGGGCACACCGGTAGGGAAAGAAGTTGTTAAAACCCATTCCACATGTACTACATCTTTAAAGTGACAGAAAAGTAACTAGTTGTGATGTTTTAATTTAAGTTGAATTTTAAAGGTTTAAGAATGTATTAAAGTCGATTTTGTTTTGATCATGTTTATTCCCCAACCTAAGCTTTTAAAATGTTTTTTTTTTTAACTTCAAATTGGTTAAAACCGAGAAATGTGAAAATGCTAAACAGGATATAAATGCATAACAATTTTTTTCTTTTTTCTCTCTCCCAATTCCATTATGATCTTCTGTAGTATTTCTTGTAGATTCATTGACACAGTGAGCACTGAAATAAAGAATCAGAAACCACTCTAGCAGTGGTTTACTGAGGAGCTGTAACGTGAGGGGAGACCTGCTTTGTTGGGGTATCTGTCCTGCCCAGTCCCCCAGCTGTTTAGCCCCAAAGAAAATCACACAGAGATCTCTATAAGTTATAAAGCAGATTAAATCATTAGGTCAGGCTACTTATTAGCTCTTGTAGCTTATATTAACCCATTATTCTGATCTATGCTAGCCAGAGTGGCTCAGTATCTTTCTTAGCTGGCAGGTCACATCCTGCTGCTTCTGTGGTCTAGGCAGGAGTGGGAGGAATCAACTTCCTCCTTCTCCTGTTCTCATTGTATCATTTCTACTTCCTGTCTGGTTTTCCCACTTATACTTCCTGACTGGCCAATCAGCGTTTATTTAAAACATGATTGACAGAATACAGACAATTCTCCAGCACCAAGGAGCTAGCACCTACATGAGTTCCTTTACCTTGGTGTCTGCATGCTCTCCCAGATACTGCAATTTGTTCTGAAGCTTTGTGTGTCAAGAAAGAAACCCAGAGAATGGCATCCCACAGAAGTGTCATGATGCTGCTATCCTTCTTTTGCCACTGATTTGCGTGTAAATCTTTTCCAGCGTGTCCTCTACTCTGCACTGAATTGATTTTGTTCTTCCTTCTTTCTTATGGAGCTCTGAGATGAAAAATAAAAAAATAAAAAACCAAAATAAAAAAAACCCTGTTTTCATGTATCCTGATCCTTATGGAAGCCATTAAACCATATGGATCTGAATAACAACAACAAAAAATCAGTGAGTTGTGTGTGTGAGAGAGAGAGGGAGGAAGGGGAGAACATTTGCATATCCTTTATGATCTTTTATATATTTCTCACATATTCTACTTCCATTGATTACTTAACAGAGCATTGATTACTTAAAAGGGCAGAAGTGGATTCAGGCATATTCTTAAGATGATCTCAAACATCAAAAATCAATTTATATTTCTCAACAATGTGTGCTTATGAAACAGTGAGAACTATTATTTTTATTGAATGCTATCTAGGTATATGTATGTATATCTATCTGTATTGGATTTGGAAAAGCTGACTAGACTAGACAGTGAAGTTTGGGAGTCAGTGAGAATTGAAATGGAGGCCAGCACTCCGGTCCAATGGTATGGGTCTATCACAAGCCTAGCACTGAACTTCACTACTGGTGCTTAACCTTGGTGTTTCACTTAATAATGAATATGTCCCTATGATGATAACTTTAAAATATGTCAAAACTAATAAAATCCCACAGTGGCAGTAATATGAATTTTGTTTATCAGTACATTTTCTATATAATGCTGGAAAATTTGTACCCATTAAACAATTTCTGGAGACAATATAATGTAATAACTGTATCATTGCCCAGAAAGGACTTAGAAGTTTGTTATTATTTTGTAAGTTAAAATGAATGCATAAGAGGAAAAAATATAGAGCACATTTAAGGCAGGAGATAAAGAGAAGTGAGAAAAGATATCTGCTGAAAGGAGAAGACAGAAGGATGATAACCTCCAGTTTATCATATACAGGAGAAGTAGTGGGCTGGTAAGCAAGAAGGTGAGTCAGAGTTAAAAGTGAAAACTCCACATGAAAGTGTCCTGAAAAGGTGCACGGAATCCTGAGATGAGATGAAACCAGGAGAACAGATGGAAATCTGTAAATGGGGGGTTCTCTCCCACCCTCTAGTTCCCAAATAACCACTCTGAGGCTTAAAATTAATTACAAACTCTTTGGGCGATGGAACAGGTTTCTTACGTGTATATTCCTAATAATCTGTAGGTCACCATGTGTCAAGTTGTGTAACAATAATGCTCCAACATCTTACTCCTCTGGCAGCTGCTGACATCTCTCCGACACTGCCCTTTTCCCCAGTATCTCTGTTTGGATTTTCTACCTGGCTCTATTCTGCCTGGCTATTGGCCTAATCAGCTTCTTTAGTAACCAATGATTAATAAAACATATTCACAGCATACAGACAGACTTCCTATATAAGTAATCTCAACCAAATTGGTTAAACGTTTTTTAGATTTTGTTCAGTAGCTTTGTATCAAACAGAAATCTTCCATCTGTTGACCTTCCTTGTCTAAGTTTTACCGGTCAATGACTTTAAGTACAACCCCCTTTGTCATCTCTAGGAACTTTCAATTAGTTTTCCTTAGGTATCTATTGGGACCCTTTGGAGTCCTGGCCTCTAGCTGCTCTTACCCGCTAGTGACCTTTTCTTGCCCTTTTGATTTGAGCTTCTGAGAGCTGTGTCAAAGTCGTTTACCAACCCTGCTTCCTTGTAGACCACCTTGGCGGGTCACTCAGTCTAGGGATGTAACCCGCCTGGCAGGGTCAGTTATTCCAGGGTCCCGGAGAGGCGCTATCTGGAAGATATGGGCAGGAGAGAAGAAGAAGGCCAGGCAAATTTGTCGAAGCCTCTGTTTATTAGAGTATGGTTACAGCTTATATAGGATGAGGATGCACTCAGTATGACACTCAGTTAACTTCTTGTGTCTCTTCATAGCAATTGAAACCTTTATTATGACAGCATCTCAATTATTATCTTGCATTAAAGACCTGATCTAAAGAAAAATCCAAGATGTTATAGAATTATTTAATACTTGAAGCTAGCCCTCTGTAGAGACTGTCCCCAACAGTTTATTGTATGAAATAAGAGGCTTTTGAGACCTAAAATATCCTTCAAATGCTAAAGCTTAAAAAAAAATATTAGGATGATTTTTTTCATGGGTACATATGACTTGGAAGTTTCCAATGATATTCTTCACCACTTATCTAAAATACATTTAATGCTATCTCCTAAATTCTATTTTAATATTTGTACTAGGTAGACATTATAGTTTCTGAAAGCATGCTAATTACCAAAGTCTTGATTAGTAATTAAGATTTTGTAAACAAGAGCACTTCTGATAGGTACCTTAGGAGCAAGAGCTTCCTAATTAAAATTCTTATAAACCTTTTCATACTTCACTCTAAATTTTAACCATACCTCACATTGCATATGCTGAAGCATTTTAATCAAGTTTTTATACACACACACACACACACACACACACACACACACACCAAATTAGACAAAAACCATAGATTTGTCTTTTCTTTATAGATTATGTGTATCTCTTTGTACAAGAAGTTATCAACTGAAAACACATTAATATATACTACTATTCTACAATGTAGTAGATGGTTTTTAAGATTTCCATGAGCATCCCTATTCCAGTTTTTAATTATATAACTTTGATAGGTTCTCAAAATACACAAAATGAAGTGTTTTGATGACTTTTGAAGTAGGGATGTCTATGCATTGTGAAGATATTTTTAAATATATTTCTACGTTCTAGTTCCAGAAATGTGTAAAATTGCTTAAGCAAGAGAAAGCCCCTTACTGTCTTCTAGTTCTCTTACTGTTTTACTCTTCTTTCATTTCCTTCTTTATATGGCCTCTATGTGGATTATATTCTGCAACTACAATTGAGAAATCCAATGTTGTTACTATTTAGAAAAACTTAAAGATACTGAAGATAGAAATTGAAAAAGATATTAGAAGATGGAACGATCTCCGATGCTTATGGATCAGTAGGATTCACATAGTGAAAATGGCCATCCTATCAAAAGAAATCTACAGATTCAATAAAATTTCAAACAAAAATTCACATCACAGTTCTTCATAGACCTTAAAGAAACAACTTTCAGCTTCATATGGAAACATACACAAACAAAAACGGTAGATAAAATGATTTTAAATAATAAAAGAACTGCTATGGAATCACCATCTGTGATTTAAAGTTGTACTATTTAGCTATAATAATAAAAACAGCATGGCATTTTCACAAAAACAGACATGCTGATCAATGGAATCTAATTGAAAACCCTGATGTAAAGCTATACACTTCTTTATACTACAGAGACACTTGCTCGACTTTGTTCATTGTTGCTCTGTTTTTCATAACCAGAAACTGGAAAATACCCAGATGATAATTGAGGAATGAATAGATAAGGAAAATGTGTTGATTTACACAATGAAATATTAATTGATTGTTAAAATAATGAAATCATGAAAATGGAAAGTAAATGGATGAGACTTGAAAAAGAATATCCTGAATGAGGTAATGTAGACCCAGAAATACATATATAGCATGTATTCACTTATATGTTCATGCTAGCTTGTAAGTCAACCATAGGCAAGCTACAATCCATAGAAACAAAGAGACTAGGTACAGAGTAGGATACTAGGTGGAAGAATAGATCTCCTTAGGAAAGAGAAATAAAATAGATAGTTAGGAATGGAAGAGTGGATTGGAAGAAGAGGATCAAATGGGGAATATGTGGGAAGACGGAAGAGGGAGACAATAGGGAGGAACAACTAAGATTAAGGGCCATTTTAGGGGTCATTTGGAAACCTAATACAGTAGAATCTTCTTCAATGTATACATACAAAAAGGTGATCAGTTGGAAATTTCAAAATAATGAGAGAGACAGATTCCTAACTGGATATCTCTAGTCATCAAATAAAGCTTTTGATACCTGGCATAGGTTACATCTAGTGAGTTATGGCCAAAGTGGTTCCTAGGGAACTCCTAAACAAGCCAGACTCTTTCCAAAGCTATAGGTTTCTTTCTACAAACTTAGGGCAAGACCCTATTGCTGTACCCAACACCCATACAATTCATAGAACAAGGAGAAGTTGAGTTGGTGCCTTCCTAGAGCCTTAGAATCTACAGGGTAGTTTCTTGACACTAAAAGGTACTCTGCATGCTACCAAAGAAGAGTGGCAACCATAAACCCAGAGGCAAGCTCTTTAATCTTCAGTAGTATCCCATATGCAAGACATGCTAGGGAAATGGTAGCACAATACTTGTGGGAATGACTAATCAATACCTGATTTGACTTAAGTCCTAATCCATGAGATGGAACCCATTCCTGATGCTGCATTGCTGACAAAGAACCTCAGACTAGATAGTCCAGGGGCTGAGGGGAAACTCAAATACTGCACTTCTATTAAAGGAGCATGGCAATAAAATGGCTCCCAATGGCATTCTGCTATACTCATAAGTAAGTGCCTGACTCGGTCATCATCAGAGAAGCTTTTTTCTGCAGCAGATAAGAGCAAAAGCAGAGACCACAGCCAAATATTATGCAGAGAATGAGAGATGTTGGAATACTTATTCCTACATGGGATGTCTCCACTAAACTCCTTCCCACAGAACTCAGGGAACCCTGCAGAAAAGGAGGCAGAAAGACTGTGAGAGCCAGTGGGGATAGAGGACACCAAGCAAACAAAGTCTTCTAACTACATCAGGACCAAAGACAGGCAGCAAGCAGAGGGCCTACAGGGTCTGATTCAGATTAGGGTCATAGGGCTTAAAAGAGAAGTACATTCTCAACCTTATCCTGAAATCCATTTCTAACCTAATCTCCAATTAATAACAACTTGCAAGAGAAAAATCAATTAGTTTTCTACAATGGTACCTCAATGGAGAATCAAACTAAAGGGCAAGCCCCGTACCCAACAGTAGATGGCTAACAGAAAATGAACTCAACAGACACTTTGGAAAGGTTTTGTCTCATAATGCTATGGGGGGCTATTTTAATTTATTTTTTACCTTACAGATCCTATTCATGTATCATATAGCTTCTCATCTTTTTTTTAATGAAATTTCTATGAATATGTGCCTTGGGCTTTTTCTTTGGTCTTTTCCTTCAATTTGTTTGTTTTGTCCTCTTCCTGATTGGTTTGTTTTTGTTTTATCTTAGATTTCATTATCATCCCTTAGAAGCCTGTTTATTTTCTAAAGGCAGACAGATGGGGGGTGGATCCAGATGGGAGGGGAGGGTAGGTAGAACTGGGAAGACTCCTGGGATAGGAAACCTTAATTTGAATATGATGTGTGAAAAAAAGCCTATTTTCAATAAAAGTAAAAAGAAGAAGTTGAAAGTAGAAACGCTTTCTATGTTTTCAAATATTAGTGGAAAAATAATAAGATTTTGATAAATTTAATAATGTATTAAATAATAAACTTTTGATAAAATTTCAGTTTCTCCATCACAGTCACAATCATCTATAGGAACCCAGTCTCGAGTATCTCGAGGAAACTAGGATTTTAAAGTACTTTGTGTGCCTGTGTAGCAGCAGTAAAAGATACCACACTTTTAAAAAGAAAGCTGTTCGATACTTATCAATGAGGATTGTGTCTCTGGGACTTACACATTCTGTTACATGCAAAGTAGAAAAAAGTTCCTGAAATTCCGATGAGTGGCTCCTAAGGTTTCTTGGTACATTACTTTTATCTGTTTTAGAGGCCAGGTCTCCCTCAATGTCCTAGGTTGGCCTTGGACTGGTAGTCCTGCCTGAATCCCCACGTGTAGGTTATAGACATGTGACACTTGCTTGGCTCCAAACTCTCAGAGCAATTTGGCTGGGCACTGGCCAAATGATTTCTGTTCATAGTGGAAAAGAAGTTTCTGGAATTAAAGGCAAAGAGAAAAGTTCCTAACTGAAGCAGCAGAAGAGATCAAAGATCACAAGATTGATTTCAGTATGCATTTGAACAATTGACATTTTATGCAATTACCTTTTTAATTCCTTTTCTAGTGGTTTTCCAGATGCAGTCTTTAGATTATAAAAATATGTGTGTGTGTGTGTGTGTGTGTGTACACACAGAGATATTTATTTAAAATGCAAATTATTGGACTCTTTCCAAATCTACTCAATCACAAACTCTGGGAATAAAATCCAGTGTTTTTTTTAAGCATATAAAATTCCAATACATTCAAGAATTGAGTCAGTGCCTACCATCACGTTGGCACATGACAACCTATTTTCTTGTAGGGATTCATTCTTTCTGTAAATCCAATCTCAGTCTCGAGTGTGGTGGTCTCACCTGATTAAACCAACATGACAAAAAAAGGCTCAATTTTCTGTCTTAAAACTGCAAAAAAAAAAATAGAGCAATCCATCCTAAAGCAGAGGCAAATGATGAGGAAGACACTGACATTTCATTCAAGACCATGAACTGTGCCTTCTTTGCTGTATAAACTATTAAATTCAGCTATATTAACCAACCTTGAGTTGGATTTCTGTTATTTCCAATTAAAAGTTTGACTAAAAAATATAATCTATTAAGGAAATCATTCTCTTCAGTGCTCAAGCACAGCATACAAGTCACAGAAGTTTTCGTTTAGTAATAGTGCTAGATGTTCAAGACAGAGAATCTGAGATTTGAACCATCAAGGAAGGTTGTGGACCTTTCTTTGATATTTGAATGCATAAACTCTTGGGTTCTTGCTTGTGGTAAATAAACTATAAATAATAGTTGACATTTTGGGTGCACTATGCAGCTGCAACCCAATTGTACCCATGGATGCTAACCTCTATATTTAAAACATTCTATGGTTTTAGTTGTCTGATATCTGCTTATGGATGGTAGTTGTTTTTACAGGATCTTAGCTATACACCCTTTTCAACCATTGACATGATCATTATATTAGGGTCATTTCAGTACCTTGCTTTCTTAAAATGTACGTTTTATTTATCAATTCATAAGATTTTTGCTAGTTAACTGAGAATAGTATTATTTTAATTACATGTTGTTTTTATTTAGATAAATTTTTTAGTGTACTATATTTTCCAGGAAAATAAGTAGGATTTGGGCTATATTGCCTCCTCTTGTAGCTCCTTCTATTTTTATTGTCTATTATCTTATTCTCTTAGTAATACACAACACTAGAAAGACTTTCATGGTCCATTTTGAAAGCAGTCTGTTATTTAGGCTCACAGAAATTCTGTATGTATATATACTATTCTTATTTTAGGCAAATTAAAAATAGATATAACAATGTAATGTATTGCCTATGTAAATGATGAGAAAATTCATGCTTTTCGATTGTTTATTGTTTGCTTTTGTTTTTTGAAACTAATGCATTTGATAACACTGCTTAATAAAATTCTTTAGACTACTTAGATGTATTTTCCTGAATATACCAAATTATCATACACAGAAAAGCAACTTGACTGTAAGCAAGAGACTCTGGCCTGTTTTACCTCCCAAGTGTAACATATGTTTGTCACATGGACGATAATCATTATGTATGAAGTAATTAATGTTATGAATAGAACATTCTGGCAATATCAAGTACAGAGCTCATTTTGAAAAACAGACCTGTATATTACTAGATAATACCATGGGATATAACTGTCATTTTTACAAAGTTCTGCTTTGATGTAGATGGAAAATTCTATAATGTTTCATTTTGAAATTCACTAATGTAGCTATTGTGATCATAGAAGCATTGAAGAATTGACTTTTTCCTGATGGTCTTGAGAATATCTAAAAACTACTGAATTGTGACATGAAATTTATTAAGCCTGAACTTCTTGTTGTCACTGTCTAAACCATATCTACATTCAATAACCTTTTGGTCAGGCAATCATCTGAGCTCTGTGGCTCATTTCAAGAGTCAGGGAACCCCATGCTATATAAGGTAATTCACTTCATTTTTGAGCAACTTTAATTGATTAGAAAGTTTTCTCTTACAGTTGGTTGAACTTTTCTTTGGGAACCAACTTCTCAGTGTTCTTGGTTTTGTCCTTGGGATATACTTAGAGTAATGGATAAACAGATGTTTATGTGACAGTCTTTCAAATATTTGAGAACAGTTATCATATCCCTTGAGGAACTTTTGTGCTCCAAGCTGACAACCCCCAGATTTCTTAAACATTTCTTTTGCTCAAGAGTTTTAGCACTCTAGAAGGTAGATTCTTTTTAGAAATTGTTTTCTGCACAGTAACACAGCTAAAAACCCACTAGTGTATAAAAGTGACCTACCTGTATTAAACACTGGGATAACAGGCTGGGAGTTATCAGCCACTATTTTATTTGATTTAAGGCCTTTCCCTAAAATGTAAACCATGACCGACACTGCTTGTGTGGCCAAGAAATTGAGATTGGATAGTACATAAATCGAGGGGAAACCTTAATACAACTCACTGCTAAAGGAACATAGCAATAAGATGATTCCTAACAGCATTTTGCTAAACTCGTAGATCAGTATCTTGCTCAGTCATTATCAGGAGAAACTTCCTCCTGTGGTAGATGGGAACAAATAACAACACCCACAGCTGGACAATGTGCAGAGAGTGAGAGACCTTGGAACACTCAGTACTAAATGGAACATCTCCAACAAATCCCTCCCTGCAGAGCTCAGGGACCTTGTGGAAAGGGGGCAGAAAGACTACAGGTAAAAACCAGTGTGGATGGAGGACATCAAAGAGCAAGGCCTTGTAGAGACAGCAAGACTGACACACGTATTATAGAAATGGTGACAGCATGCTGAGGGCCCACAAATGTCTAAGCAAGATGTGGATCCCAGCACGGAGAGGGAAGTGGACTCAAGGCCCCATCTTTAACCCAGAAGCTATCTCCAAAAATAACCACTTGCAAAGGAAAACTTAATTTTCTCCAGGAGTCTCACAGAGTACACAAACCACACTTAGGGGCAGGCCTCATGCCTAACAGTAGATAGCCAATACAAAATAAACTCAATGACACGTTTGGAGGTTTTTTATTTTGTTTTGTTTTGTCTTACAATGTTTTTTTCTGAGGATTTTTTTCAGCCTCACAGATCTTTGGTTTATATAAGTTTCCAATTTTATATATATATATATATATATATATATATATATATAGAGAGAGAGAGAGAGAGAGAGAGAGAGAGAGAGAGAGAAATTCAGCCTCCTCCCCACCTCCCATTTCCCTTCCTTTCTCCTACTTCTCTCCCCCTACCCCCTCTCTTCTCCTCCTCCCTCTCCAGTCCAAAGAGCAGTCAGGGTTCCCTGCCCTGAGGGAAGTCCAAGGTCCTACCCCCTTCCATCCAGGTCTAGGAAGGTGAGCATCCAAACAAGCTAGGCTCCCACACAGCCAGTACATGCAGTAGGATCAAAACCCAGTGCCATTGTCCTTGGCTTCTCATCAGCCTTCATTGTCCGCCATTTTCAGAAAGTCCAGTTTTATCCCATGCTTTTTCAGTCCCAGTCCAGCTGGCCTTGGTGAGCTCCCAATAGAACAGCTCCTCTCTCTCCGTGGGTGGGTGCACCCCTCATGATCCTGACTTCTTTGCTCATGTTCTCCCTCCTTCTGCTCCTCATTTGGACCTTGGGATCTCAGTCCAGTGCTCCAATGTGGGTTTCTGTCTCTATCTCCATCCATTGCCAGATGAAGTTTCTATGGTGATATGCAAGATATGAATATCAGTATGGTTATAGGATAGGGCCATTTCAGATTCCCTCTTCTCAGCTGCCCGAGAAACTAGCTGGGGACATCTCCCTGGACACCTGGGAGCCCCTCAAGAGTCAAGTCTCTTGCCATCCCTAAGCTGGCTCCCTTAATTAAGATATATACTTCCCTGATCCTATATCCACCCTTCCTTTATCCTAACCAAGCCATTCCCCCACGCTCTCCCCATCCTCCCCTTCTCACTTTTCTCTCCCCATTTCCCCTTACCCCCATCATACCCCACCCCCAAGTTCCCAATTTTTGCCCGGCAATCTTGTCTACTTCCAATATCCAGGAGGATAACTATATGCTTTTCTTTGGGTTTACCTTCTTATTTAGCTTCTCTAGGATCACAAATTATAGGCTCAATGTCTTTTATTTATGGCTAGAAACCACTTATGAGTGAGTACATCCCATGTTCATCTTTTTGGGTCTGGGTTACCTCACTCAGGATAGTGTTTTCTATTTCCGTCTATTTGCATGCAAAATTCAAGATGTCATTGTTTTTTACCGCTGAGTAGTACTCTAATATGTATATATTCCACACTTTCTTCATCCATTCTTCCATTGAAGGGCATCTAGGTTGTTTCCAGGTTCTGGCTATCACAAATAATGCTGCTATGAACATAGTTGAACAAATGCTTTTGTAATATGATAGGGTATCTCTTGGGTATATTCCCAAGAGTGGTATTGCTGTGTCCTGGGGTAGGTTGATCCCGAATTTCCTGAGAAACCGCCATACTGCCTTCCAAAGTAGTTGCACAAGTTTGCATTCCCACCAGCAATGGATGAGTGTACCCTTTACTCCACAACCTCTCCAGCAAAGGCTATCATTGGTGTTTTTGATTTTAGCCATTTTGACAGGTGTAAGATGATATCTCAAAGTTGTTTTGATTTGCATTTCCCTGATCGCTAAGGAGGTTGACCTTAAGTGTCTTTGGCCATTTGAACTTCTTCTGCTGAGAATTCTCTGTTCAGATCAGTGCCCCATTTTTTAATTGGGCTGATTAACATTTTAAAGTCTAGATTCTTGAGTTCTTTATTTATTTTGGAATCAGACCTTTGTCTGTTGCGGGGTTGGTGAAGATCTTCTCCCAGTCAGAAGGTTGCCTTTTTGTCTTAGTGACAGTGTCCTTTGCTTTACAGAAGCTTCTCAGTTTCAGGAGGTCCCATTTATTCAATGTTGTCCTTAATGTCTGTGCTGCTGGGGTTATATGTAGGAAGCAATATCCTGTGCCCATATGTTGTAGAGTACTTCCCACTTTCTCTTCTATCAGGTTCAGTGTGTTCAGACTGAAATTGAGGTCTTGTTAGTCACATTGTCTAACACTGAGTAAAAAGTAAAATCTCCCTGCTGACAGATTTCTCTTTCAAAGCTGTTGGCTCTCTTTGGAATATACTTCCTCATTTCATCTGTAAAGTTTCATTGTATAAATATGTTTATCTAGAAAGTCCTTTTGAATCAAGGGATGTCATGTTGTAGAATCTATTAACGTCCTCTATTCTTGTAACTATTTTATAACAAAAATATGTCAGATAAGAAATGGTATCCACTGTGGACAAGTATAGGGTAAGGACTGGTTTGGGTAGTCCCTTGCTTCCATTGACCAAGTACATCTGTGTTCTTAGAAATGTTACCTTTATGGGATTCCAAATGACCTGACATGACAATTCTTTGGACTAACACGTTATTTATCTCAGTGATGTATGCTTATTATATTTTAAATGATGGTGCTTGGCACATTTTATCTGTTAACTTGGTATATTTCAAATTCATTTTTGATGTGTCTGAGACAGATCCCAAATCAAAGGCTTTTTTTGCAACAGCTCCGGGCTTGCCTGACAGAGTCAAATGCAATGTCCTTCCTCTTCAAGATAAGAGAGTCTGTCTTTATTTATTTATTTTATTTTTTTTGGTTTTTTCGAGACAGGGTTTCTCTGTGGTTTTGGAGCCTGTCCTGGAACTAGCTCTTGTAGACCAGGCTGGTCTCGAACTCACAGAGATCCGCCTGCCTCTGCCTCCCAAGCGCTGGGATTAAAGGCGTGCGCCACCACCGCCCGGCTTGAGAGTCTGTCTTTAGCCTTTGATTTCTTGGTCTTTTAAGAAAAAAAAATAAAAATTCTTCCTTCCTTCTATCCTTCCATCATTTTCCTTGCTCAGTGTGCTCCATCTATCTCTTTGCCCGATTCCTTGTCCTACACATTACAATATCAATAATTTTCCACATGTGTGCTAACTTTAAGGTCTTCATAATCTGGGTAAGTAGAGGAAGACTGCCTATTCTAGAAAGGGCTACTTCAGGAAGCATGATGCCTTCTTTTATCTCCATGTCAAAACTCTTGGTTCTTTATTTCTTAGTATTTTACTTTTCTAAAGGCATGACAATCCCCACTTCCCCATTTTCTCAAGAAGAACTTCGTTTTTCTTTGAGATTGAGTTCTCCATGCTTAACTTACTGCCTAGTTTAAATTCCCCAAGTAACATCTTTAAAATACAGATGACACTATTATAGGAAATGTGGTGAGTGCATTTCCTCCATGCATAGATTATCCCACACTCGGTGAACTACTGCTGCTGCCTTCCCTGCTGGCCTTTCCTGGGGAAGCATTTGAAGATACACCTAACCTGACATTTCTAGCATAGGATTTAAGCACTGCTTGCCTCTTCCACTTGGCATCCTGATTCAGTCACTGCCGTCTCTACTGCATTATTCCTATAGTGACCTTCACAGTTTCCAAGCTTCACACAACGTTCCCTGCAGACTATTCTGATCCACAGAGAGAGAAGGAGCCACTAAAGATATAATGCCTTTCTATTTCAAACAAAATAAAAGCCTTTATCATTGCAATGGCCTACAAGAATTTATATTCTATCTCTGCTGTTCCTTCTTGGCTTATTCTCTGCTCTAGGTACCCCATTGCTGGTATGTTTTTCTTTGTTTTGTTTTCCTAGAATGAATCATTTGCAGTGTAAGCTTGGTTTGATCCTCCATTGATTGAAAATCTTAATGAAGCTGTCCCTAGTTACTCTATATATAATTGGTACTGTTTATGCCACACAACTTGCTCGTTCTTATTTTGCTTCTGTAGCACTTTTGAGCTTTTATTTTTTCCCATGACTTGCCCATCAACCTTCTCACTCGTGCTCAGAATAAAACTCAATAAGAATGTTTTTTTAAAAAAAATCTCCATATTCTAAAAAATAAGGAAGGTTGTTGGAATAAAATAGATGGCCAATAAATATTTATTATGCCACCAATTCAATGAATAAATTATTGGAATAATTTCTTATTTATGCTGAGATCTACCTTTAGCTCAGTACATTAATCAATGCTGTTTAAATTTTGATTAGGGACATAACTTTATTCATTCATTCAACTACTCTAGGGACATGTTGGTAAACAGACTGAACATGTGAACATACAAATAAACAAATTAGCATTTTTATAAGTGTTTTGATGGGAGAGAGCATTAAACAAAAGTTAATAAAAGAATGCAACTTAAAAAGTTGGCCTTTCTCAGTAGGTATCAACCAAAATGTGAAGGATAGGGTGTTTTGTACCTGAGAAAAAGAGCAAATCTTCTTGATGTAGGATAAAGCATGTGTGGACCTTCTGAGCAGGAAAGGGCACCTGATGGATAGCAAGGAACCTGTGTAGATGGATTGTATAGAGTAATGGTTCTCAACCTGTGGGTTCTGATCTCTTTGGGGATCTCATATCAAATATCCTGCACATCAATATTTACATCACTATTCAAAACACTAGCAAAATTATAGTCATGAAGTAGCAATGAAATAATTTTATGGTTGGGGTTAACTATAACATGAGGGTCACAATATTAGCAATGTTAAGAACCCACTGCTACAGAAGGAGATAATGAGTTTCATGACAGGGAAGTGGAGAGTGAAATTAAGTCAGATGATACATGGTTGCAGAGACCATGTATTAAGTTTCATTTTTCTTTACATGAACTGGGAAGTCATTCAAAAAGTCATTGTCAAATTGATTGTCAAAATAATCTTTTTGAGGCAGAGGATATACCTTGGTAGTAGAGTGCTTGCTGAACTTTCACAGCGCTCCCAGTTCATTCCCCCACGACAACCAACCTAATAAACAAAATCATTTTTGCTTCTGGGAAGAGATGGGGGGAAAGTATTTTAAATGATAAGAAACACTGCTAAAGAAAGATGAGATGATGCAAGGTTTTGGGTTTATCAATAAAGTCATACAATGAAGAAAAACAGTTAGAACAAGAAATATAAATATTATATTCCCATTTCTTTTCCTTCTAATTAATATAATTCTGCATATTTGCTGCCAGAATAAAACTAGTGTTTATCAGAGGAGAAAATTCAGTGTGTGAATATATGCAACAAAAAGAGCAAAAGGAAAATTTTAAGAAAGAATGTTGACCTGCTCTAGATTTCTTAAGAAATTATTTTGCTAAAGAGAAATTTTAAAGGAATTATCATTTGGGATAAATTTAAATCACATTTGCTTTGAGATAATTTCAAAACAGAATAATGCTGATAAAATATACTTTTGTAATTTTCCCTTATTAAAATGCTAAAAACTCCACAGAAAGCATACAAGGGATGTACAAAGCAAAAAGCGGGCAGTTATAGAGATCATGACTAACAATGTATTAAAATTAAAATGATTGAAGGCCAAAGAAATTTAACACCTCTAGCCTTTGTTTAAATATTTTGAAAAGTGGTACAGGAGAGCTAGTTTTGGCTTATGGTACAAGGATACTCCGCCCTAATATTGGCTTCCATTTCTTTTTCTGTACTTGGCAGGGGAATTGTATAATTAAAATCATTGTTCTGTTGGAACTGCACACACTAGGAAGAAGGCAGCAGAGTAAACCATGAACTAATATGTATGCGATGTTATTGTCACCTAATAACAAGAAGTGTGCATCTGAACCTTTGCCTTCTGGAAACTTTTCTCAAGACTGATGTAAGTTTGAAGAACATTTTGCAAAAGCACTAAATAGTTTCATAGACCTGTGATGAGTATTTCCAAGTGGTCACAGTTACATTTTGTAGTTGTCGAAAATGATTATAATGGTCTATCTTTTTTTTTTTTTTTTTGGTTTTTTGAGACAGGGTTTCTCTGTGGTTTTGGAGCTTGTCCTGGAACTAGCTCTTGTAGACCAGGCTGGTCTTAAACTCATAGAGATCCGCCTGCCTCTGCCTCCCAAGTGCTGGGATTAAAGGCGTGCACTATCACCGACCGGCTATATAATATCATGGTCTATCTTAAAATAAAATTATACACTATATCTCCTTTGCAAAAGAGCAAATTTTCTCTGGAGTTCACCAACAAGCAAGCTTTCGCAATATCCTGGCTTGCTCGTGAGCAAGAATTTTGCTAAACATTCAATCAACAATGAAACTTGGCTGAATTTAATGTGCTCCAGCTTGCATCTCATTCTTTGCGCCCACAGGAAAAAGGCTCTCAAAGTATCTTTTTATTTGTAATCATTAAAATGGGGCTGTATCATCTTCATGGAAATCCTGCAAGATTCATCTGTTGCCACAAAACAGCCACCAATGATTGGCTTAATGTAAATAAATACTGGGTTTGGTTCCTGCATGTTCCAAATACAATATCTTTGCTCCTGTGAAAGCAATGCCCGAGGAAGAAGTAGACTGTCCATGTGACAATGAGGTCCTATCAGCCTGATGTTTGTTGACTTGTTTTTGAGTCTTTCAATACTTGGTTTAAAGCCACTCGCTACCAAGAATGGCCTTAAAATGAACAGAAGAGGGCAATATTTACCAAGAAAATTCAGCCACTGAATTCTTTTAAAACACATGGGAATCTAACATTTTTAAAAGATAAATTGTTATTTGCCTTCTGCCATTGCCACTACACATATGTACACACAATGCAAAAAGAAGAATTAGCAAAAAGCTCAATGTCAAGTATCTTAGAAAATATACCCAAGAGTTTTTACTATAGATTGTAATTGGTTAGGGTAACGTTTTTCACAACACTTTACTCTACTCAGTATGACTCAGGTTTGGTATTTCACCTTGTTCATAAAATTCAGTTCATGGGACTTCTTTCACATGATAGACTTTGGGTGTTTGTTACAGTAAAAGTTTTACTCTCAAAAAATTATTATTGATAGGTAGTCCATGGTTCTGCTTTCCATAAGCTCAAGTTCAAGATCATCTATTTTTGGAAAACAGGCTTTAAATAGCTCATTCCAGTATATTATTATACTTGCTCCATTTTATCATAATTGATACTAATTTCTCACTATGCCTAGTTTATAAACTAGCCTGTACTATAGATATGTATACTAAGAAGACCTCATAGTACTTGCAGGCTTTAATATCATCTATGACTTTAGACATTAGCAGAACACCTTGGAAGGTATTACCCATGGGTAAGAAAAGACTGCATCATAAATAAATAAGGCCTGGAGTGACATTCCTTACAATGGCACCATTTTTCTGTTTCAGATTTCTTCTAGCACTGTTATGGAAAAGAGAAATAATAGCGGTTAAATTTTTAAGCTTACCCAGCAAAGGTGATGGTAAGTTTAGTTGGACATAGCAAACATATTAGATACTACTTATTATTTGGGAACACAATGTGTATGAAAGACCATATGAATGTGTTTAACTCCGCTTGCAATGCAGTGAGTACCCAGTGCAACAGAATGAGCACCTGCACAATTGAATTTTGGTTGCTCTGAGAAAACCAAGCACGTCAATCACTCCATGTAGGTGACTCTATATTCATGCTATCATGGGAGCTATGACATTCTAGCTTACATCTCTACAATAGAAAGCAAGGTATGTTTTGTGGTTGCTTTGTGAGACAAGGTGTCACTATGTAGTCTATGGCATCAGACTCACTATATGCGGTCAAGAAATTTGTGATGATCTTTCTGCCTCTGCACCATAAGTGCTGTGATTGGAGGTGGGAACCACCTTTGTATGTTTTCTGACTATTCCCTTTCCCCGCAAATCTCAATCTGCATTAAAAATCCCTCACTTCAACTGCTGAGTTACTTATTTTATCCCTCAACCTACAAAAAATGTCTGTGAGGATTTTGGAAGGAGGAGAAAGAGAAGAAGGTGGGGAGGAGAAGGGGGAAAGAAAACGGCTTGGACAAAGTACATTCTGTGGGGGACAAGACCCCAATGTGGAGGGATGGATTTGGAGGTTTCTTTTGATGCAGCTGGAACAAAAAGAGCAGAAAAATTTCTTGCAAATTTTTAGAAATGTACCACTTACATGTACTCTGTTTTAGTGTGCATATTTAAAAACCTTTTTTGAAATCCCCCTTGCCATCTCTATTTGTGTTTCCCTTATTTTCATTCAAACATCTGTTCTGTTACTTGCTTTGTTTAATTATTACATGTTGAAAATATATGTTCCTACTAATTTGCTAACTAAAGCATAATTTAAGAATTAGTATAGTCTGGAGTTAATCTGAGTTTTGCTTATTTATGATATATTCCCTCTAGGTACTAAGGGCCCCTTATAACTATAATTCTTCTACCTCTTGAGAGTTGGTATTACAGTGTTTGCTTATTGTAAATGTAAATTTACTCTTTTCTATTTCTGATGCATGTGTTGCAAAAGAAATTCCTTTAAAATAAGAGTCTCCTACAATTGCAAATTTTGTGTATAATATAATAATATTCTAGAAGTCATTTAAAGCAATTGTTTAGAAAATTCCATAGTCTAACAAACTCTCTACCCCCAAAGTGAAGAGTGCCCTCTCTGGGGCATTTTTCCCTTCCCCCACATTTTCCCAAACATTAGTCATGCAGATCTTACTTTGTACTGACACCACTTAAATCAAGTCAACATTCTCATGTTCATATCACAGACAATGCAGTAGGAGGAATGAAGATGGTTGACTGTTAGGAAGAGCAAATTTGCATGATTTGCTATGTTTATGTGATCCACTATCAACTATGTTGACTCCAAGTATATTGGCTAAGCAACAATTTAAATTCAATTTAAAATTGTAGCTATTTGTTGCTTTGGATTTAGGGTCAGTCTTTTCTAGGATACAAATAGAAAGACTGTCACCCAAGACAAGGCAAATTGTTAAAGAACTGATTCCTTTTTCTAAACAGGACACTGCTATTTGCAGCCATAGCTGGCAATGGACACCTCTCTACTGATCATTTGAAGTGGGATCTCTGTTTACTGTTTCTATTGGTTTGGACAGCTCTATCTCTGACATTCCTTTGCAAAAGTAGCTTTCCGGGGCCTCTTTCTCTGTGGTGTCTCCTGTGAGCTGCTCTTTCCTTTGCTCTGATTATCCAGCCACCACGAAGGCAGCTCCTCTAATTATAACAAGCAGACTTTTTAGCTTCCCCCATTCATTAGCATGATTATTAAATTCTCTACAGCTACTCCTTTCCTGAAAACACTGTTTCTGTCACACTCCCTAAAGAAATACTACTGTTATGAGGTCATTACTGACATTTAAAAAGATCAGAAAGGACTTTGCTGATTTCGTATTCCGTGTCTTTTCAAATTAGTTTAATAGTTTGAAGCCCTTCTATGAATAGAACACACAGGTTACAGTGACCGCCTGTGAGCCTAGGATTCACATCGATAAACACAAAAGCGCAAGCAGACGAGTGCTTCCCTTTGACTACAAGCATGCTGAGTTGTTGCAAATTATTATAATTATAGTAAGCGCATTCATGAGGGTACTTTCATGCAGTCACTCCCTGACAAATAACGCTTCTGAATAAAATGATAAAGTTCATGAACAGTGGAAGCACAGCCTTTTCTTTCCATGGGACTCTTTATATTGATTTATCTTGTGTCTGTCTTTGTGAATGTGCACAAAACAACTCTAAGGTTAGTGGCAACTGTAGAAATCCAAGCAGAGAGGATGATTTGACATAGAAAAAGAAGCAACCAATAAATTGAGGTTAAATCCATGCTATCTGGTCTTTGGAAAAAGGAAAATAGTCTTAATGTGCCTGATGTAATCAGATCACTTGGGCTGGCTTCTTGAAACTCTTTTTGTTTGAATTATTAATCTGAAAAGATCTACAGATGTGTGTCATAGAAAAGAGGAGGAACAAATACCATATTGTTATGCTTAAATGTTAAGTGCTCCAAAGTCTCAATTGTTTAAATACATGTTAAGTATTTAAACAGCTAAAGGTGCTGGCATAAGAGGCTGCAGGACCTTTTGGATACGAAGCTTAACTATGGACACCAGGCCATAGAGGTGAAACTTGAGAATTATAGAAGACCCTGCATCTGGTCAAGTCAGTCAGGCAAGATGAGAGCCAGTTGAAGTGCAAACTCCCCATGCCAAAAGCATGTCCTATACCCATTGTTTCCCACCATAACGGGCTGCTCCCTTTCAATTCTAAAGCCAAAATGGATCTTTCTTCCCTTAATTTCATGTGTTCAGTAAATTGTCATAGTGATGAGAAAAAGAGCTAAAACATAATCTCAGTTAAAAATATACAAATATATATAAACATACATTTATAAATAGCAAAAGTATTAAATATTAAATTTATATCAATGTTTTGATTAGGCGAATACTTTTAAATATAGATACTTGTAGAAGTGTGTGTAAAAAAACTAAATACTATAAATTAGAATATGAAGTAGTTCTACAAAGTAGAAAAATATTTCTTATTAAGTCATTGTAAATGACCCATGTACATAGTTTGGGGTTTTGTTTTTTTTTTTTGCTTTTTTATATATATATTTTTTTTAGCAAAGCATGGTCATGGGTCCAAATAAATAAAAATAGACAAGATAATATTCATTTTTCCCCATGAAATCTTACCTTAAGTAAAGAAAGAAAATTTACCAAAGAACATATTATTATTGAATTCATTTTTATGTTTTGAAAGAAAAGCTTCTTTGTCCCTATAAAACAAAGTAACTCTATTATTTTATGATAAAAATAAAGTTTTTTTTAAAAAAAATAAGAAGGTTTATCTATGAACCCAGCTCAGGAAATAATTTATTCAAAATAACAATGGAATAGAAAACCTTAGGATTAAAAAAAACCCTGATGTATACTCTAGCAGCTGCAGGACTTGGGGACAGCAATGCCATCCTCATCTTAAATTCTTAATGATCTCATAGAAGAGGAATGGCAGTTATTATAGTGAAGTCTTTAAAATATACTGTACAGAAAAGTTGACAATAACATGTTTGTCGGGAATGAAGTCCCCAGAGTTCAAATACCTGTTTCTTGGGTTTGAGTAGGTAATAGCAGCTACTGTATTGATTTTTGTAATGTGAGAAAGCAAGTCAACATGAGTCAATTACTTGGTGCTTTAAATAGTTTATTTTTCTACGTCTCACGCTAAATAACAAAGATTTATGAAAACCTTTTGCTTATGTGTATTTTTTGAGAAAATGGTCAATTATCACAGCCAATCACTCTCCATCTTGAACTTGCAAATAGATTCTGATCAGGGGTCTGTGTACTTCCAGTTCACCTGGTGCACTGCTGATTGTGTAGCTGCTTCTGAAAAGGAAGGCTGTTGCAAGGAGGGCTGCTTGTTGGCTCCCAGCTGCTCAGCCCTGAAATAATCACACAGAAACTGTATTAATTAAATTAATGCTTATAACATTAGCTCTAGCTTCTTATTGGCTAACTCTTACATCTTAATTTAACTCATTTCTATTAATCAGTGTATTGCTATGTGGCTGTGGCTTACCGGCTAAAGTTCTGTCCAGCTCCAATGAGGCTACATGGCTTCTCCTGACTCTGCCTCCTTTCTCCCAGCATTCAGTTTAGTTTTCCCCACCTTCCTCCATTCTACCCTATCAGGCCAAGCCAGTTTTTATTATTCATTAATGGTAATTACAGCTTATAGAGGGGGATCCCACATCAGAGGGCTGGCTAATCTGCATTGTAAATAATCAGTCTGCATGTTTTTGAATCAGGTGTCTGCAGACCTCAGTGATACACACTGAAGACTCAACAATTATTGTTATGATTCATGATGACATGACCCTGGTAAGTTCTCCTTCTGGTGTGGGGGACCTCAGAGAGAAGAAGACAGACATATACACCATGCAGAGAGAGCTTGGGTATAGTGTTTATTTAGTGGGTATTGGGAAGACTATAAGGGTAAGGGGTTATGGAAGGTGGGGGGGGAAAGAAAGAGAGAGAAGGGGAGACAGAGAAAGAGAGGAAAGATAAAGAGGGGAAGCTAAAGGTAAAAACTGTCATTTCAGAAGAAGGAGAGAAAAAAGAAACAGAGACAGACAGACAGATAGAGGGAGAAGGAGAAAGAGAGAGAGAGAGAGAGAGAGAGAGAGAGAGAGAGAGAGAGAGAGAGAGAGGATGACAGGGTACCCAGGTGACAGGACAGACCAGCAGATTTATTATTACAACCATTATTATGAAGATTACAAAATAACAAACAAGACAATGTTACTGTGGGTCCTCTTATCATTTAGGAAGAGCACAGTATATTATATCGAGGCAACAGAAACCACACGAGATAAAATCAGTTTGTCTTAGAATTTGTTTAAGCCATTGACATTCAAGAAAGGCAAACTATTATATTAAGCACAGTTTCTAAAGTTATGTGACAAATGAGTCTGCATATCCGAAAGATGTAAAGGGAATGTGAACAGAGAAAAATCACAGATTCTAATCAGTAATCGCTCAAACTATAAATTTAGTGTGAGTCCTCAACAAATCCATCAATAAGAAATGAAAGGGAAATTCACAGTGTCTGACCCTGGGAATGACCTGAGCTCAAATCAGCTCTGTGAATTACTAAGCGAATCTCAGTAGCTTGCTCTTGTGCGATAGATGAGAAGATAGGATAACGAGCATGGTGAACACTGAACTCCATCACCAATAGCAGACATTTTCCGATTCTACTCCTGCCAACACAAAGGCAACAGCAAAACACAGACAGAGCAGACAGAGAAGGAGCTTAGAGTCCTGTCTTTGCCCTGTCTTTCGCTGCCTGGGATTATGACCTGCTTTGACCTGAGTGTTCCACAGCACAGTGTTTCAGGAGCCTCTCTGAGTTCTCCACAAAAGTTGTTCTCATCAACCTCAAATTAGTAATTTGTTTGAGTACTTGTGTATAGATTTTCAGCAACACTAGTTTCCAAACTAGGCTTCATCCCTAATAAGTAGCCATTCTTGGCATATTATAGAAATGCGTACTTGCTTAAAACAATTCCACAGCCCTTGGGAAGTCTGTAATTTATGACAAAAGATACAAGGTTATACCGCATAGCAGATCCTGGAGATTTATTCATATTCTCTTTTACGTCTTTTTTCCTCCATCAAGGAAATAATTTTCAAGCTGGCAGACCTAGAACAAACATCATTAGAAGGGAATTGAAGTACAAGATGGGTGCAGAGATAATAAGGGAGCACTTCATAGCTTTAATTTAAGCTTTCAGGCTCAGATAAATTATTTCCCAGGATATTTAAATGACTTGCAGGTGTGATCAAGTAACTATTGCTGTTAAATTTTAAGAAAGGAAAAAAAAAAGAAGAGACTCAGGAAATATGGATGAACAAATGTCTTTGGATGTCTTACAGGTGATTGTGTAGGTGAGAGGTGGCAGCAATGGAAGTTCCTTTCTGTATTTCCTTTTTCTTTCTCTTTGGGGACATACATGGGGGAAAGAGTTTCATGAAGTTCAGGCTGGCTGAGTTTGGTTTGCTGTATCACTTATAATAACTTTGCATTCCTAATCTGCTTGCCTTGAGAGTGCCAGAATTATAGTGAACTTCCACGTCTGCTCGATTTCTTGAGTAATCAAGGGATGAACAATCTGTGAGTGACTCCCTCTACTGCAGGAACCTACCCACATGACTCAACACTGAACCTTCAAAATTTTTTCCCCCATCAGAACACTGCCCAGTTGTAGAGGCAGAGTAAAAGAGAGGCCACTTTGGGGAATGGCAAGGACTTCCTCATTGGGTTTACCTAAAAGTAATACCTGCACCTGTGCACATGTCACTGGTCTAAGGAATGACCAGGCCTACTCAGAGGACAGGGAAGTATGCAGGAGAACCGAGAATAATGCGATTTAAAGTGCCAGTGATGCCATGGTTATGCTCTTTGTAAAATGGAAGCTATAGTAGCCACCTGTAGAGATGCAAAGTTTCTTCTGTCGTCCTTTTTTTCTTTAATATTTTTTCATTTTACATACTAGTCCCAATATCAGCCTCAGTTTCCCCTCCCTCCCTTTCTCCTGCCCCCTACTTCCCCAATCCCACTCCCCCTCCACTCTTCAAGGGGGTAAGACCTCCCTTGGGCAGTCAACAAAGTCTGGTATATCAAGATGAGGCAGGACCAAGCCCCTTCACATGTAGGAAGGCTGAGCAAGTTATCCTTCCATAGAGAATGGGCTCCCCAAAATCAGTTTGTGCACGCAGGATAACGGAATCTATCGTACTTTTTTAAACTGTGAAATGTCATGCTACTTTGTTCTTATAAATCATGTCAAATGTGATCCTAGGCTTCAGTTCTCAGCTGAAGAGTAATAAAAACACGTCTGTGGCGGAGATGAAAGGAGAAGTGGCATTGGTGTGCTTAAGGTAGCACAACGGTCCAAGAGTTTTTCATCCTGCATTAAAAATAAAGCAAGATTCTCTACTTATCATGAACACAGCTGAAAAAAAGTTGTTCAGCCTTGCACGATTCCTTTGAAAGCTGTCTCTCTACATCTGTAATGGTTTGAATGAGAATGGCCCAGGAGGCTCATATATTTGAATGTCTCGTCTCTGGTTGGTGGACTGTTTAGAAAAGGATTGGAGTTGTAGCCTCTTTAGAGGAAGTACATCACTGGGAATGGCCTTGGAGGTTTCAAAAGCCTAGACCAGGCACAGTGCCACCCTCCCCTTCCTGTGGATCACAGCGTAAAGCTCTCAGCTACCACTGCGGCACCATTCCAGTCTGCTTCCCACCATGATGATAATACACTAAACCTCTGGAACTATATGTGAGTCCCCAACTAAATGCTTTCTTTTATTAGAAATGCCTTGGTCATCATGTCTCTTCACAGCCACAGAAGAGTGACAAAGATATCATCCCACTCTGAAATATTCTGGCTTGATCATTTAGTTGCCTTTTGTTTTCAAAAGACAAAATTTGGAAAGGGGGGATTACTCAGACAACATCTGTTCTAACTCTTGTCCCATCACTACCTCTGAAGGAAAGGGCTTCAGAAAAATGTTCTTAAGAGCAAGAAACACAACAAGAGTACAACATAAGTCTGAGTCTCTATGAACTGTCTTTAACAATATTCCAAAATGATACATTAAATGATTGTGATGTCTAATATTGGTTATTAACTTGATTACATCTGGAATCAACTAGAAACCTAAGCAGCTGTATACACTGGAACTGATTTTCTTGAGTACATCATTTGAGGTTGCAAGACCTACCCTAAATCTAGCCCACAGCTCTGGGACGTAGCCAACGTAAAAGACAAGGAAGAAGGAAGTTTTGCTTTTTGCCCGTTTACCCTATCTTAAAGGTAAGTTCATGTATCTTGTTCCTAAGACATTACTATCATCAGAGCCCACTTCTTCGAGATTCCAATTAAAGTGAGGCTTTCAATCTTGTGGCCTGAACTACTAGATTCATGGCTTTTGCACCAGGAAACATTACTGTTGGACTCACCAAACTACAAGCAACTGTAAGCTACTCTAAGAAATTCCCTTTTAATATATATTTATATGTATATATATTAAATATATGTATGTATGTGTATTCTATTCGTTCTGTTGCTCTAAAGAACACCGACTAATACAATGATTAAATGAAATGTAAGCAGAATCAAATGCAGCAGCTGACAGCAAGTCAGTAATTAATTGTAGTTACTAATTAAAACTAATGTTGATTAACCATGTTTTCATACTTAAAATTACTCAACCATCTTTTTGTGCTGCCCACGAACAGGTCCATATGGTGTTGTTCTTGATTCCCTTCATAACTTAATAGGAAACTCACACAATGTCTGGAGCCCTTGATGTCCTGCAGATGAAGGAGGAAGATGTCCTCTAACTCCTTGCCATGAGAACCCACTTAACTGACTTCCATACAAAGTAGTATATCTAGACAAGGAAAAGTGATTATATCTATATTATAAATCTGAAGAAGACCTGAGAAAAGCTGTTGTTCACAGCTTAGACAATTGTTACAAACTGCAAGCCCTGCTGATGTCAGCATCTAGGAACACCCAGCCAGCTGTGCTGAAGTTTGCTGCTGCCCCTGGAGCTACTCCAATTGCTAGTTGCTTTTTGCTTGAGATCTTCACTAAACAGATCCAGGCAGCCTTCAGAGAGCTACAGCTTCTGGTGGTGCCTGATTCCAGGGCTGACCCCTAGTCCCTCCCAGTGGCATTTTGACAATTTGCCCACCATTGCTCTGTGTAACGCAGACTCTCCTCTGTGTTATGTGGGCATTACCATCCACACGGCAAGGGAACTCACTCAGAGAGTATGCTGCCCTGAATGCTGGCTAGTAAAGTTCTCCACATGTGTGACACTGTCTTCTGTGAGCATGGGAGGTTATACCTGATCTCTGCTTCTACAGAGAGCAAGAGGAGACTGAGAAGGAGGAGCAGGCTGCTGCTGAGAAGGTTGTGACCAAGGAGCAATTTCACAGAGACTAGATTACACTAGCTTCTGATTTCTATGCTAGTCAGCCAGTGGAAGCAGATGGGTCTGAAGGAGTGCAGGTGCCCTCTGCATCTATCCAGCAGTTCTCCCGCTGAAGACCCAAGTGCCTAGTCAGTCACAGAGGATTGGTCAGCAGCTTCCAGAGCATGGGCCAAATGAGCTGGAGCTACCACAGAGTAGTCCTGAACTGTTTGTTAGACACATGAGCAAAGTAAAAGAAGGTAGAAGGAAAATAAAGTTCCAAATGCTGAAGAAAACAGAATAAATAAGCCTTCTAAACACAACAGAACCAGCACACATGTGAACTCACAGAGCCCGACACAGCACACACAGGGCCTTCACAGGTCTGCACCAACTTTGTCCAGACACTGATAAGACAGTGTCACATGACCCCATCCATAACACAGAAACTATCTCCAATTGATAACCACTTGTAAATGAAAATTTAGTTTTCTCCATGAGATTCTCACTGGGGGAACAAACTATACTTCAGGATAGGCTGAACTCTCAGTCAACAGGAAACAAAACCCAATGGCATCTATGAGGATTCTCTGTCTCATAATGTTGTGACAGGGCTCTTACAACCAAACTATCATATTTTTACTTTATTTTCTATCTGTAAAGCAGAGGGTCTATGTATCAGTATGTGCACATGAGTGAAGGTCCAGGAAGAGGTGAGAGGAATCAGAAAAACCAGAACCAGTATCCAGTGAAGATATTTTCTTTTTAATACTTTTTCTTAAAGTTCTTTTATTTAAAAAATGATTATTTTTCCTTAAAGTTTTAAATGTGATGTTCCTCTTGCTACTGATATTAAATATAGTAGAAGGAAAAGGAAGTCCTGATTTTTCTCTATTTTATGATTTACAAAAGAAATTAAATGTACAAGTCTATAACTATAGAATTAGAACATCACATTAGCCATAATTATAAACTTCTAATTTATGAATTGGAATCATTAAATTGCTTATCTGTCCAGCAAAACTGAATCTGTTTCAGACAAAAACACTGTTCTGAAAGTAGAATAAGTGGGTAGATACTATGGGACAATGTCTGTAAATTTAAAAACAATGTGCTATTGCTTTGTAGGTATATCCATTGGGCCTGGATACAACTCTGAATCTGATTGGCTGTGGCTTTCTGTAGTGTGTTATGCCCACACCATGAGCCCCCTAGAGACCACCAGGAGTCTGAGTTTGTATGCAAAAGCAAAGAGCCTTTATTGCAAGTTCAGGCTTGGGTTCTTCATCCATTCCAATATAGTGGTTGGATCAGGGAGAGCACTGAACTCAACTATGGCAGGGTTTTTAAAGAGTAAATGATGGGGGTAGGGGTATTCAAGATTCAGATGGGGGCTGAATTAATGTAGAAGGAGCTGTGGGCTGCGTTCCTGCCTGGCTCCTGCACACCTGGCTAGCTTATGCCCTGAAATAACAACACACAAATTGTATTCTTTTAAACACTGCTTGGCCCATTAGCTCCAGCCTCTTACTGGCTAACTCTCACATCTTGATTATCTCATTTCTATTAATCTGTGTAGTACCACGAGGTGGTGGCTTACCGGGAAAGATCTTAACCTGCGTCCATCTTGGAGAAAAGAGCTATGTCGTCTCCCTCCTTGCCTTCTTCCCAACATTCTGTTCTGTCTACTCGCCTACCTAATTTTCTGTCCTATCAAAGGGCCAAGGCAGTTTCTTTATTAACCAATGAAAGTAACACATAGACAGATGACCCTCCTCCATCAGAGTAGGAATTAAAAAAAAGTCTTGTCAAACAGAGATTGGCACTAGCATTGCTGCAAGGAGATTGGCAACCTATATACAAATTATGTAAACTATTCTTAATGTTCTGGAGCATCTAGTACTTGTTTGTCTCAATTCATATTGGTCCCCTGCAGAGTACAGTTTGTGGCTTTTCCTGGTTATTGTAAGTGCGAGGTCTAGTCCTATATTATTAGTCTGCAGGTTGTCATGACTACACTGATGTTAAGTTAGGCCTCTTCATAATGGTCTACATCTGCTGCAAAGAGAAGTTTTCTTGTTGAGGGGTGAGAACTACATTTATTTTTGGGTATAAGAACAAATGTTGAAAATGTAGTTAATGATAATTCTGATTTAATCAGTTGAAGGTTAAAATCATTGACTTCACTAGTCCTGGATAGTTAGCATAATTTCCCTCTAGTTGAGCAGGATAGCTATATATTTTCACCAACACAGTTTCCTAATCATGAGCTGAACAAGGACAACAACAATAGATACAGTAAAGTAGACAGGGAAAAGCCTATAAGGTCTCAATCCTACACAAAGAAGAACAGGCAAGTAATCAGTTCTGAGAATGGGAGAGAAATAGTCTTTCCCAAGGAAGAACACACCAACTGCTTATCCAATACCAACACATAACATTATACAAACTTAACTGAAAAGGTTATATTTATGCATTTAGGAATATGTACATATACATACATGCATGTAGCAGCACTTAAAAAAAGAGGCCTTGAATTTGAAATAGAGCAAAGAAGTATATATGAAAAGGTTTGGAGGGAGGAAAAGAGAAGTAGGAAATGATACAATTCTATTATAATATCAAAACCTAAGTTTAAAACCACTGTGGTACAACATTCTGAGATTTAGGCCTACCTGCTACCATCACTGATGACATCTTTGCCTGACTTCAGGCTCCACTTTTTTATTTTATTATGTTGAATGCTTGCAAAATCACACGAAAAGTGAAATTACAGTGTTCTACAAAAGGAACCACAGTGTTCTTGTTCATGTGTCAGCCCTTTCTTGCTTGAATTTAATCTTGCATCCAAAGTGTATTTAAACAACCATTTCCTCCACTGTTTGACTTCATACATTACTGTGTGTTCATTGTTAGTAATGACTTATAATTTTCCCACATCTATTCCTACTCTCTAACACAATTTTCCAGAGTTTACCAAAAAAGCTTTAACTAAAATTAAGAATTTATTCAGTGTTCTCATTTTGTTTTTCTTTTGCCAAATATCTAATATGAAAAAATGTCATTCAGATCCCTTAGTCGACTACATTACAAATACAGTCAGTAGAAGCAGAAAAGAAGCTTTGAGAACTTCTATCTTTTGAGATGATTTTATGAGGAAGAGAACATAGAAATGAGGAAGCAGAAAAACACTAAAAGGCACAAAGGAAAATCTGCCATGTTTTTATTAATTTGTTTTTAATGAAAGTTTTTATGTTATTTAAAATGTTTTAACATTTAACAATTTAACATTCCAGTATGTATGTCAAAACTTCCTTTAGAAATAACCCCCGGATTATAAACTGGATAGTGTTTTGGCAATGTGAGAGACAGGCCTCAGTCACCACCTCCTGCTGCTCCCACCTTGTTCCCATCCGCCTTCCTACCCTCTGTTGCTCTGCCCTGTGCAATTCTGCTTCTTCATTAGTAACCCTTAGTCTCATGGCTCTAGCCTAAGAAGTGCCATGCACCCTCACAGAATTCTATTCTATGAAGAAAATGCATTTCTCTTTCAATGTCTACAATATTTAATGAGCATTTGACCACAGAGTGCAAGCAGGGAATTGGAGACCAGAGTAGTATGCAAATGTTTATGTAAATTTTTTTTCATGGGCCCATTGTGGCAGGATGATTCTTGCTATTTAAACTTTTACTTTTTCATTGATTGTTAACATATAGAAAATGAATTATTAATGTATGATTTAATATTCTACCAATATTAGTTACTAGACAGAATATTTAGGAATGTGAAAGTTGATCCTAAAGTTAACTGGAAAATAGAATATGCAGAAAAGTCATAAATATGAAAATGTAAAGGATTTTTGTATAAAGGAATGTGAGCGAATACTAATGAGACAGGAGAAGGAAAAAAACAAAGGGAAAAGTGAGGCTTTACTTATCAAATATTTAGAACAATAGTAAAGTTAAAACAGAGTGATGCTGGACAAAACCATACATACCAGGTCTGATTTCAAAGGCTAGCAATAAAAAACTGGATAAAGAATAGTATTTTAGGCACGTGGCATTTCTTGATTAAAAGAAAATGGTTATTAAACAAATTATAATAGAATAACAAGATAGAGCTCTATGATAGTATTAAAGATATACTAGATAGAACTCTATAATAGTTTTATAGATATACCCTAAATTTATTATATAGAAAAATACACTCAGTGAAATTTTTATATAAACCCATAAAAATAATAAAATAAAATGAGATGAAACAAGATTGCATTGAGAAGCACTATGGAGTGCTCAGCTCCAAATGAGATTCACATATCACATCCCTCCCCAGCAAGGCTCGGGGATCTTCACAAAAGAGTGGCAAGAGGAGAGGTAGTGCATGACAACAAGGAACATTGTTTCCCAGGTGCAACAGCACACTTGAACATAGGACCTTGCAATAATTGTGACAGTACACACAAGTCTTACAAATCACAATCCCAGAGAATATAGACAAGAATGAGGACACTAAGAGAGATTTACGTCGGTCTAATCTACACGGTAAGTAGAAAAAGACAAGATCTCCTGAGTAAATTGGGAGCATGGGGACTTTGAGGGAGGGTTAAAGGGGAGGGAAGAGGGTATTTATTTGGGAGGGGAAAAAAAGAAAAAAATTACATTTGCACACTACATACCTGTTATATATATGAAGACTATCTCTGAAATAAGCAGCCAGAATTACTTTTGTGCAAAGAACAGGTTGCTCTGGGCTGCAATCAAGAGAGGCCTGTTTTTACTTTACTTTTCAACTTTGTTGTCATGGGAGTTATCTGACTTTCAGAAAAAAATTAACACAGTGTTTAAGAGAAAGAAAATGAGTTCTAGGGAGATGTTTGTGTATTACAACCAAATGTCAGGTGTGAGCATAAAGACAAGTGCCAACGCTTTGTGCATGCTAACTCAACGTTTGAGGCCCTCTGGGAAATGGTGATTGAATACGGATTTATACTGGGACTTGGTTTGAAAGACTCACTTTTTTCTGTGATTCTCTCATATTTTTCTCAGAGCTGGTTTTTGTTTAGAAGCCTTGAGATGGAGGGCAGGATGCCCAGAAAAGTCTTTAAAGTTCCCAGCTGTTCCCTGCACAAGGGAATGGAAGCCTATAGCTGTTTTTGTCATTGGAATTCTAAATGGAAAAGTGCATTGTTGCAATCAAGAAGCCCAAATCTACAGAGTTTGATGCACAATTGCCTATAATCCAAGTGACGGTCCTGTATCCAGAAGATTAGAACTGTGTCTTCATCAGAGAAGCCTCCTTTTGATGGTAGCACCATTTTCCTAGTTTATTCAGACACTTCTAAAGTTCTGAGTTCTGAAAGCTTAGCAATAGCAAAAGAAGAAAGCATAAATTGGGAATGTGCTAAAAACTATAAACTCAGGGTTTTTCTCTTCCTCTCAATTCTGGAGGATCTAAGGGGTAAACTTAGTAAAATAAAGTTATAATTATTTTTTCTTCAGCACACAAGGAGTTGAAGGATGCAGACAGTACATCAAAGAAAGACTATTAGTTTTTAAGCTCTTTCATGTCTGTATTCATCTTCCGTATTTTCTGGCTCCTCCTCATGAACGTCAGAGTCATGCACTGAATTTTTCCAAACTCTTTTCATTTGCTTCCTTCTGACTCTTTTCCTTCTTCCATCAAAACATTAACAGCCTTACCATTCTTTTTATTTTTTCAGTATCAACTTTATGTAGGAGTGAAAAATATCTGAACATAATAAATAATTAATGTTCTAATAAATTTGCTAAGATTGTAATTTTTAATACAACATATTCACATTAAAATAGACTTGTCTGGAGGTTTAATAATTTAGCCTAAGGTGTTTGTATAGCATGTGTTGGATTACTTCAAAAGGTGTTCACAAACAAGATATCCCATGAAACTCATCCTATGGCCAGGATGACATTCATTTTAATGTACATGTTTGCTGTTGCTACATTGAAGTTCTAAGGTCATTAACTGTTCCAGGAGCACAAAATAAATATAGAATAAAGACTACTGACTCCAATTTCAGCTTCCTAGTTGCCATAACTGACATTTCAAGAAATAGATGTCAGCTATATGCATGAACATGATTAAAACATTGACGTGCCTAGTGGATGCTGGTGTTCTGTGGCGTTCAAGAGACAAAGGTGAATGTGGAGATAGGAATAAAGATTCTACTGAAAAAATTAAGATTCCTGGACAACTACCTCTCTACTAAATGAGAGGCAGAAACCCTAATGCACAGACTTTGTAGGAATCTGTAGCTATTCTTTTTTAGTATATATGTCTGCCATTAAGATCCCAAAGTGCTTCTGCTTCTAAGTATGAGTTCATAGGGTATTGCCTCTTTGTCAAACTAGTCAAGGATTTCCCACAGCACTGTCCTCAGAAAGACTCCCTATTTGATGTACTACTGCTTTTGAATGAATTCCTGTGTCAAGTCTGAAGATGCCACTACTCTGGTTGCCTACTGCTTCGTAATACTTCATGAACAGGTTCAGTTTTCTTGTTCCTCTGGCTCCATCACACCCTTCTTTGTGTTAGTTCTAGGTCTTTTGATATAATCACTGTGAAGTGTCTAGGTATGGATGGTTTGAGCCTCAGAAATTTCTTTATATTGTTTTATAATAAGCCTTTCTTCCCTAATTCTGAAGCCTGGATGATGCTTTTTCTTATATCTATATTTTCATCCTTTGATAATGTTGTATAACTGGAATAAGTCCATATTATCTTGAGTCATATTTTATATAAATAACATAGCGAAAGTTTTATAACATTGTTGAAAATAATTTACCATGTATATGTGGTTTGGTTTGATCTGTTCTGCTCTATTCAAGTGCTAACCTTTGTGACTTTGAAAAACTCACCATCTAACATGTATGAGTCACTTAACATATCTGTCCCAATTCTGTTACTAAACATGGAATGAATGTGGCCTCTAACATCTAATGGACTCTGTATCTTCAAAGTTCTAAGCCCAAAGTTATGATCAGAAAAGACGATCAAGACATGAAGAATGTGTGAGTTTAAAGCCCCATCCTTGTTTGTTTGCTTAGAGGAAAACACATGTTGGTAGGCTGGATGAAAAGAAGAAGAAATTGTGTTCCCCTTTTATTTCTAGAAAAATGCAAATAGATGTGCACAAAATAAAGATAGCGTCAAATGTTGTATCAGAATATTTCATCCATATTGCAAGAACAGATAACAAAGCAAGCATGTTCACACACAATCCTTCTGCAAAAGGCAATAAAATAGCTTGCTAAAAGAAACTCATGTGAATTAGTTAGCTTTATGTAATATTTTCAAGTAAATGTGAATCTATTCTTGAATCTATATTAAAATATCATTGGATTCCCAGGTGCTCACGGGGATGTCCCCAGCTAGGTCCTTGGGCAGTAGAGGAGAGAATACCTAAACTGGCCTTGTCCCATAGTCAGACTGATGACTATCTTTTTTTTTTCTTTGTCTTTGTGATTTTTTTTATTTTTATTTTTTATTGAAAAAAAATGTCTGCCTCCTCCCAGCCTCCCATTTCCCTCCCCTTCCTCCTTCCCCTCTCCCCCTCCCCCCACTCCTCTCTCCCTCCCTCTCCAGTCTGAAGAGCAGTCAGGGTTCCCTGCCCTGTGGAAAGTCCAAGGTCCTCCCCCCTCTATCCAGGTCTAGGAAGGTGAACATCCAAACTGGCTAGGCTCCCACAAAGCCAGAACATGAAGTAGGATCAAAACCCCATGCCATTGTCCTTGGCTTCTCATCAGCCCTCATTGTCTGCCATGTTCAGAGAGTCTGGTTTTATCCCATGCTTTTTCAGTCACAGTCCAGCTGGCCTTGGTGAGCTCCCAATAGATCAGCCCCATTGTCTCAGTGAGTGGGTGCACCTCTCGTGGTCCTGACTTCCATGCTCATGTTCTCCCTCCTTCTGCTCCTCATTGGGACTTTGGGAGCTTAGTCGGATGCTCCAGTGTGGGTCTCTGTCTCTGGGAATGAACAAGCATGTGATCAAACTGCACTCTCTGAACGTGGCTGACAATGGGGGCTGACTGAGAAGCCAATGATAATGGCACTGGGATTTGTCTCTACTGCATGTACTGGCTTGGGGGGATCCTAGTCTATTTGGATGTACACCTTCCTAAGCCTGGATGGAGTGGGGAGAGCCTCGGACTTTGCACAAGGCAGGGTACCCTGCCCTCTCTTAAGACTGGGGGAGAGGGGGAGGGGGAGTAGAGGTGCAGGAGTGAAATGGGAAGAGAGAAAGAAGGCAAAATTTTGAATGGTATTATTTATAAAGCAATAAAAATTAAATTAAAATAAAATATCATTGGATGTTAAAGTATGATTCTTCTTGATGTGTGAAACATTATATAATTTAATTAACATACAGAAATGGTAATGATAGGGGAAAATTAGTTTTGTATCCTGAAGCTATTAAATGGAGACAAACAGGTTGTCTGCTGTGTGATGTCAGCATCTGAACTGTGCGATAACAGTGGGTCTCTGGTATCTGCTTAAAGCTACCTTAATTGTGACAGGCTAAAGAGTAAGTGACCTTTGCACGAAAGAACAGTACACTAACTGCATCAAATGATTTGTGTTTTATCTGCTAGGACAGATGTTACACTATGCTGGCATTTGCAGAAATGCACAAATAGTTTCAACTATGGCTGTTAATTTGCAGGAGAATTTCTATTACCCAGAGCGTTGGTGTGATAAATCCTATAGACACTCTTGTTCTCACAGGCTTTTGTCAACATTTTTTGACATACACGCAGGAGTCTTTTGTTCTTGGGAAAGGTCACCTCATGAAGACTAATAGTGTCCCCACATGGTAAAGATGATTTGTGGTGGCCACAATTATCAAGCCTACTGCTAGTTTCAGCAAAAGTAGTCAAGGAAGTTTAGACAACTGAGGAGTCAAAGGAAGGGATGGTTTTACAGAAGTCTTTATGGTTCCTGTCATGTGGGCAAGGCTCAGGGTATTTCATCTCTCCAGTTTCTTTCAAATCCAGTCATCATAAGCTTTTTCATTTTGAAGTATTTTTGTCTTCTTTTTCTCCAGCTGTCAATCACCAGAGTGAAAGGCACATGTTGCTGAAGCTGTGTTTGACACTGTGTTCCTATCCCAGAATAGCACTGAAGAGAGTTTCCTAAGATCAACACAAAAAAAAAATGAAGATTAAATAAACTTTAATTACAAAGTACAAGCACTATTTCCCTTACAGAATCATTTTATTATAGAAAGTTTTAAAGCTAAAGAAGAAGAAAGACATCTCACACTGAACAATTACATATTCTGAAGATCTTCCTTCAGTTTGCCACTCCTACTTATTTTTGCATCATTTGCTGATGAACTCTAGTGGACGTTTAAGTAAGTGTTCAAACATCATGTCAGTTCTTTCAGAGTTGATGTATTTCTTTAACATAAGAATTTTAAAGTCCATTGACAGTGTCATGATAATACCTAACAGATTATTAATTTTATATGGACTAACAGTTAGTGCATGCTTTGACATTCCAATTTTCACAAAAGAAACATCTTTATAGTTTACATAAATTTGAAAATAAATTACACACGTCACATTTGATGGATATCTGTCTTAATCTTCTTCTAATTTTAAACACTTTCTATCTTTCTACTCTTTCTTTAAATACCAATTCATTCTACTGTCGGTTATTTGTTATTAATAACTTTGTAAATATGGCTTATTGATATTTTGTGAGTTCATTAACATACTGGTCTAGGCTTATTTGCTGTACATAGTGACTTGTTCCAAAAGCTTGAATGGATTCAGGGATGGAAGCTTCTTATTTGGCCTGTGGTTTTATATCACAACAGAAGACACATACCGCCTGATTTTTTTTCACTTTTCATGATATTAACATTGATCAGGAAATTCAGTTCATCTCCTATAATGTTGCTATCATTATAATACTTACCAGTTTTAGCAGCCACTCTTGGTTGTTGGTCACATTGTAATGGAGTATGAGAATAGGTACACTTTCTTATTCTATTATACTTTCTCTACTTCTTAATTAAATTTCAAATATATATATATATGTGTGTGTGTGTGTGTATATTTATATACACATATATATCAAATACATATATATATATATATATATAATGCCATAAGCAAAAACAAATAGCTGTCAGTCAAAATAATGGAATGATTTTATAACATAAAGCAAGAAACAGACAATCTACCAGAGTGATCCTTATGAGGGACAATGTCATGATTGAAAAGAGGCTGTTGGGGGCTGCAGACCCCTGACCCCTTGGCTTTTTTTTCCTTTTTTTTTTTTTTTTGCCTGCTTCAGATCATTTGCCTGCTGGAGTAAACACAGTAAACAACTTGTTTTCCTGTGCCTGCAGCTGCTCTGAGCACAAGACCCTCATGAGTTCCTGATGGCAGGGTAGTGGTTCCTGATGGATTTTACAGCTGGAAATCCCGTGAGCTGGGGCATGGCTACCAGTTCAGGATGTTTATATAAGCTTCCTTGGAGCACAATAATGTTGGCTCTTGTTTCAAGGATGACCTGTGTTCCCCTGTCTCTGTCTCTGTGTGTACGTGTGTTTTTAAATCTCCAGCCTAGTTCCTGGCTCACCTACTGTCCCATAGTGCAGGCAGTACAAGAGGTCAGAGAGATGGGGCAGAAAGAAGGCTGGGTAGTGGGAGGGAGGGGAATGAAAGAGGAGACAGAGACAGGGAGAGACAGAAGACAGAGAGGAAAGTGGAGAAAGTAGAGAAAGTAGAGAGACACACGGAAGAGGGAGGGGTGGAAAGAAAAAGAAGTAGACAATCATATTTTCAATTTTTCCTTTTGGAAAACAATTATAACCATGATTCAATTCAATTATGAGGAACACATGACAGTCTTGTGAAAAGGAAACCCATCCTTTAGATTTAAAATATGAATCTGATATTAGCAGCATGGAAATATTGAAATAAATACAATATTAGAATTTTGTCTGTTAAAATTTTGACCAACCCTCAGTATAAATTCTTACTAGATTATAATATATATTAAGACAGAAATTTTTAAAATATATTTGACTTGCAAAATCTAGAATTATGTTTGGCATACTGTGTCTTCTAGGTCAATAGCTCCTATATAAATTCTGAATTTTGAGTGAGATAATTTCAAAAGTGGTTTTGTTAAAAGCAAGCATATCAAGAGAAAAGAGAATGATAAAGACAATCTACTTATCTGGAGCAATAAATAGCCCAACATTTTGACTTATTATGAATATATGTGAGCTACCACGTATGAAGTTTGGTAGCTTCAAACTATTTGCTTGCTACTCTTGCCAAAAAAACACATACATCTCTTGATCTAACAATCAGTGACGAGGTTTTTATTTCCCCTATAACAACTTACAGTGAGTAACAACCTCATATTGGGTGCCTCCATATTTGCAAACACCTGCTAAATGCAAAAACCCTTGAACTTAATTAGTTTTCTGACAAAATGTATACCAAGTTGTGATCTCTATGGAATAGAAGTAAACACCCTTGATATTTTAATATTTCTGGTCTATAGTGAATATCACACTGTTTTTTATCAATTATGTTATTAATAAACACATCTAAAATTTGAAAGCAGAGTCTTAAAGATCTTGCAATACTGTATTGGTTTTTTGTTAAGAAAACATACCCAGAATTAGGTATGTTTGTCTACTCTAGCATTTGCCATAACTGCTTTTTCTCTTCTGGGACTATTATGTAACAGACAGTGTTCATTGTTTCTCCTTCAGTGAGTTCACAGAAGTGCAATGTCAACAGTTATATATTTCCCCATTCCTTCACCCCCCCATGCATACACATACACACTCATTCACACATACAATCATCACAAAAGACCGCCATTCTAACTTTTATCTCATATCCTGGGGTCTGCCTTTCATATATCTGAAGTCAAGTTCTTAACAGAATTCCAAAAGAGGTACAGTAGATCCCATAAAATTTATTTCAGATAGTAATATCACATTTTTATCTCTCACACTTAACAATAAATTGTCACTCTACATCCTCTATCCGTTTGCAATTACCTTCGATTAATCACTTTGACTTGACTTCCTCAGTCTCTTGGAATGGTCTTTTCTGTTACATCACAATGGTTCTTTCTTGCACACTTTTCTTATGACTGATCATGATAACCTTTTTACTACTCTTTAGCTTTTCCTATTCCAATCAATCCTATCTATTAATGCCAGATCAATTTTCCTAACGCAAACTGAAGTTTATAAATTTCTTGTTCACAGAACTCAATAGTTATTACTGGATATTTCTCTAACTACTTTTCTTGGCCTTTGCTCCTGAGTTCTTTGTAACATATGACCTTATAGTTCTAAGTGAGTTACTTTCCACTTCACAAATATACTCCAGGAATTTCTGTCTCCATTTCCTTGGCTGTGCTTCTCTCCAATTGCAATGTTTCCTTTCCACACAAATCTTTTCTTAGCATCTATGTCCACACATTTCTTCTGTCTCTAGGTGCACAAATGCCACATTGTTTCAGGAAACCATCTTCTTTACTTCTCCCTCATGTTGAACTATTCTTATCTTCTGAATTTCAATAGCATTTTTATACTTTCCATAAAATATTATGATATATGAGCTTATATTATTACATCTTTTTTTAGGAGTGTTATTTTATCAGAGAAAGGTGTGTATGGCCAGTAATGTTTAGACCTCCAGTGAATGCCTGAAAGCGTACAGTACAGTTCTGAGTCCTAAACACAGCAGTTTCTTTCTATCTGGGTTAAAGACTTTATACATATTAATTTGTATTTCTAGTTCATTCTCTCATGCCTCTTTTGTATCAAAGTTCTTGTGATTTGGAGTCTTTATTAAATAAAATAATGTCTACTAGAACACAAGGCCTGCAGTACTATGTCAGTTAATATGATGATAACCAGGCCTAAAATTCAGTATAAACATTGGGGACAAAGGAAAGAGTCACCTAATAAGCAGGTAGAATGGGATAATCCACTTGTTAGTATGCTAATCAGAACATGTTATTATTTTTTCTATAGTGACTGAGACCATGAGAACAGAAGCTGCATACAGTGGAAGACTGCAGTTTTTATTATGTATCTCCTTAAGAAAAACACCAGACTTTTATATTTTTTTATGTTTTTTTATTTCTTTCACATAAAATATGGCACAGTAATTTGTGCAATTATATTTACCAAATTGTGGTAATTCAGACAAAAATAAGCTATGATTTTTATGCTGACCGAAATAATCATGTTGATGTAGCTGTTTTTAATTGAGTGTATCAGGCACTCGTTTTTATAAGACAGTTAAATAAATATATGACAGTGTGTATTGCAAGAGCATCATAAAGGAGAGGAACCATATACAATTATATTTAAGCTTTCGTTAATGAATTCTTACTCAATAATGATGTACATAATCTATGATATTGATCTTAAAAATTCAACAGATAATGAAGGATGTATTCAACCAAACAAAATGTTTTCAGATAGGGTAATCTTACAAGCAATTCTTTTGTGGAAAGTATAGGCAAGGCCTCATCACTGGTATTTTCTTTCTACCACATTGTCTGCTACTCTCCTACTGACTCTTGATCAAAATTATGGGCCTAGTATTCTATAGATTCTTTCTAGACAGATTGTGTTCTGTATATTCTATCTCCCCAAACAAATCCATGCTTTAGACAATTTAGATTTTCAAAAGCAAGAGTCTGCTATAGTTCTCGCATAATAGAGTTAAGGAGATGTCAGTACACCACAATCCCCTGGAGTTCAAGTTATACTGCTTTGCCACTTCCCAGTGCATCATGGAGCTTATATAACAAAGAGCTCTGAAAGTGAAAAATCTCTGCAGTTATGCTACAACTGTAGCACAAACGTACAAATATAGAAAATTTACTTTACAAGATATCTTAGAAATCTGCACAGATCTTGGAGTAGTTAGACTCTTGGTGGGCTGAAAAATAACAATCCCATTCAGGTCTATGATGAGAAGGCTGAGATCTTCCTCATCCACCGGATATTTTGGAAAGAAGAATTAAGGACATTATTAAAGCTTGATGCTGAAAGGATGATACAAATCCCAGCAGGGAAAATTCTGCTCTATTCAGAAGAATCCCTTTTCCTTACTCACTTCACCCCAACGAGTCAGTTGCTTCTTGATAGAACATGGAGCGTCTTCTTATATAACGCAAGAAAGACAGATTAAAGCGTATAAACATGACAACAAACCCATGGTATGGTTTTGGGGGTTTGGGGTGGTTATTGTAAATATGAAAGAACAGCCAGAGGCATCTGGAAGACCTCAGAGCAGAGAGGCAACATAGACAGGGCCAGCAGGCAGATGGTACCTGACCAGGGTATCTGTAGAAGAAGAGAATAGCATGAGATAGTAAGGGGGAGAGGAAGGGGAAAGAGAAAGAGAGAGAGAATAGCCCAAATAGCAGAGTTATAAGGATAATCACTAGCTGTTGAGAGAAGCCCATGAGATGGAGGGAATGTAGGGTAAGGGAGGAGGTAAGAGGTGCTATCATGGTAGCAAAGACTTTGAAATGTGTAACAGGTATTTATGATTATGAGGCAGCCCAGAGGCCAACATGAGCTTTTAGGTGCTAATGGTAGCCCTTTGTTGCTTCTGTCAGAGGTAATGGAGATGACTCTTTTGGGTAGATGGGAACCAGTTTCACAAGTTCCTGAGGAATGTTGGCTTTTGTCTAACTGCCAGAAATCCTCCTATAATCCAGGTCCAGACCATTTCTGGATATTTAGAGTGCATTTTGTAGTTTGGGCAATTAGAGTCTTCTTTAAACCTAACGTATAGATTATTACATTGAAAAGGATAGTGAGATCCTGTCTTCTCCTATGTTTTGTTTCCAAACTGCAGTGAGATTCTTTTTTACACCACTATACTCCTACAAGGGGAGAGGATGTGATCCAAAGGTAGAATGCTTGCTTTACAAGCATGCTTGGACCCTATCTCCAGAGACATGCTCCTACCAATGTGTACTGGCTCAAACAAAAACAAGCAGACCAAACAATAACACCAGCTTTAAATTGTGAGCCAAAGTAAAACACAAAAAAACACAACAAAGGAAGGGTATGTGGAAAGGAGCAACTCAGATAAGGTAGTCAAAGAGACTTTTTGTCAATGTTCTGCTTGGAATACCATTTCTAGTAGCTAGGGAAACAACATATCGACAGCAGTGGGAAAAATAAACATTGTTCATGCATACGGTGAACCCAGAGTCTTGTGCCTCTTTCTCCCATTACTCTCCTTTCAAAGTCCCCATGAAGCACAGGATTGAACCAGCTGTTGCAAAGACCTAACAGAGTTTAATCTAAGACTTTTGCTGTTATTAATTTGCTTAATCTTGTTCAGTTCCATTTGTGAATAGATCTCGGTAGGTGAAGATGTGGGAGTTGAAAACACAGATAGGGGAGACCTTAGATTATATAGGACACTTAAAACCACTGGACTGGATAAAATAGTTGATGTTTTCACATTTACCTTTTTATTACCTAGCTGCAGTAAAAGTGGATCAGGTACATTGAGTAACTCTTACTAAATTACATTCCATGATAGTTTGAAGCTATCTGTGTCACTTTATTGACATGATATAGCTCGGAAGAAAAGCTGCCAAACATGCCTCAGAAAATGCATGCTTTTAGTCGTGGGTTGATTTTAACCTTCACTAGTTAAGGCTTCACCTAATGTTCTTTATCAGTTTGAGAAGGAAGACACAAGTTTTATCATTTTAATTTACTTTGATTGTGTTTCATTACCATTTCGTCTCTGATCTATCCAAAGCCAATTGATTTCCAATGAAGAACAAAGCTTTCTTTAATTTTTAAATCCATCTAATTAATTGTTTTAATTACAAACTTAACAGAGTTGCAGGGGGAGCTTCATTTAAAGTTTATTCTTAGCTAAAGGAAACATAAGATAACAAATACAGAAAGCAGTGTTCTATTGTCAATAGGTTTTTCTTAAAATGGAATGCAATGTTTCATTTTTATGTTCCATTTTCACTAATATTTTAAAAATTACATAGTCATATCTTTTTGAAAAACATTGAGATAAGCATTATGATCTGACTTGCATTTATGTTTTTGGAATAGTAAGAACTGATTTGAAAATTCTGCCGTCTGCACATCACTGTTCTAGCGCTTTATTTTTCTCTTCTATCTTGCACTCTGTCTGTCCCCTACTTTATCTCTTAACTTTAATCTTCCACAGGAGAACCACTTTGGACTTAAGCAGAAGGAAACTGAGGAAATAAAGATAGTAGCACCATTTTCCAGTGTTATCACTTCTGAGTTCCCTTCCTCACCCTAAGTCTGAAAATCTCATTAATGTTATGCTTTTACATATCATTTAAAGTCTTGTGACTTTGTTGCATACCATGAGCAAAAACACTAGAAGAAACAGGACCTTTGTGTTATCCTGATTACAGACTTCTAGAACTCCCCTCCTCCATGACCCTGGTCACTGCTCTAGGATCTTGGGGTTACGAATAAGATAAGGTATAGGTGCTACTGAGAATGTGAGCATTCATGAACTCTTAGCAATGCTCTCTATAGCAGTTGATGGGTTCTTAATGACATTTTCACTCATGTATTATAAGGTCTTCACTCCCCATTACTCCTTCCTGTAAGTCCCCTTTTAGATCATTTTTGTTGTTTCTGTTTCTAAATGATCAACTTTCTAATTTCAGTCTTTGACTTCACTGGCCCCTTTGCCTTTTTTATATATACCAGAACATCTAAGGTTTTCTTGAAAATTCTCCTTAAGTATAAATTTTTTTCATCATGTAAGTAGAATATCTAGTGTAGCGCTCCATGGTTTCCATTCTCAATTGCTGTTCTAAGTTACACAAGTCTACTAAGAAATATACACTTTGGATCTCTTTTGGTGTGTGTTGTATTTTTATTTGCATAGTCATTAAAATAAAGGTCACAAAATTTAAATAAGATTTCCTAACTAAATTCATGTTATGTGAACACTAATGAATATAAAAATCTTTTCCTTGAAAGGTAGTAGAGAAATGTTCCTGAGAACGTATACTATGTAAAGGAGTCAGTAATTATCACCTTAGAGTTGAAAGCCAGGAATTGCATGTACCATAGTTACTGCTCTATTGCCACGATGAAACACCATGACCAAGGCAACTTCTAAATAAACTTATAATAATGCATTGGGGAGCTTGATTACAGTTTTGGGTGGCTAGTCATGATCCTCAAGGTGGGAGTGTGGTGGCAGTCAAGCAGGCACGGTGTTGGGGCAATAGCTGAGCGCTCACATCTGATCTACAAGTTGCAGGTAGAGAGAGACTGGGCTTAGTGTGGGCTTTTAAAACCTTAAAGCTCATCCTCCAGTGACATACCTCTGCCAACAAGACAAACCAGTCCTTACTAAACAGTTTCATTAACTGGACCCACACACTCAACATTTGAGCATAAGAAGGTCATTCCATTCAAATACCACAGCATCTTATATAGATTTCAATTATAACAGAAAGCTAGAAATTTGCATTTAACAATAAAGTATCCTTTCTAAGTTGCCCTTCAGTTTTGAGAAGTTCTGTGCTGTGCTGAGGCGTGAAAGCCAGGAACTAAACTAGTTTCTGTCAAAAGTAAAAGACCAGCATGGGTCTGGTTATCAGACAGAAGTCTGGTTTGAAGTGGGAGTTGAGGCATTTTTCTTGGCAGAGGACAAAAGAGTTCAACAAGATCCTTCTTCCTCCCACCTCTTTGCAAAGACCTTTTATTATTTTTTAAGCTAAAATTCTCCTTTGATGTTGTCCTACTTTATCATGCCATCAGATCATCTTTGGGCTAGTTCCTCTTTTGCTGACATAGTGTCTCATCACTGGATTGCAAACGGGATTTTAAACTCACACAGTATAACACATAGTGAACACAGAGCCCAGTGACAACATTAGGCTTTGCTAATAACTACAATATCAAGTACGGTCTTCAGCTATGCTATGGCGTGAAAACATTTAATGCAATATATTGATTTTCTATTATATCTGACTAGATAATAAAATGGTATAGCACAGTTCTGACTGGCTTTTTCATCCTAGCTATCTCACACATGGAAAAGAGGCAGTTGGAGTAAGTCTTTACGTGGGCAATCTATCAGAGACGCAGAAACTACCTTCCTGTCAGCCCAAAATTTACCCACTTCCCAAACCTAGACATTGCTAACTAGCCTGGAATTGTGCAATTGTTGAAGACATTATCAAAACAAAACTAACAAACACCTCATGATGAGTTCCTTTTCATTCCTGGCAGCTGAAATTTGTATTAAGCAGACTCTCACTCTCTGTTTGTTTCCTACTCCTTAAACACTTTGTTTTTTCCTCTGATATCATAAGAAACATTAGTGACAAGGCTTGGGAAATGTCTTAGCAGTTATGATTGCCTCTTCCACTACAGAGAATCTAACATCTCTTCTAGCCTCTGGGGGCACCTTCATTTCCCTGCTTATACCACATACAGGCAATACATAAATGTAACTTAAAATAATGAAATAAATGTTTCAAACAGAAATTGTTAGCAGAATTAGGTAGACTGTTGATAGTTATAAAAGAAGATGATCCCATAGAATTTGAGAAATGAGAAAGGCATGGGGAATATTTTCTGCAACAAATTAAAGTAACAGAAACAACACTTTTATTTTGAAAAACATAACTTTCATAGTTACAAAAACACATTAAATCAAAACTTTACCAACCTACTCTATAATAATAGCCCTCAGAAATAGCTTTAAAAAATAATGAAGAAGAACATTGGTGGAGTATGTGGGCTGGGAAACCTTTAGTAGAAAACAAAATGTATCTATCTAGTGCAGAATAGTAATAATTTTAACTTAATTTTTTCAAATACCAGATCTTAGATAAAAGTCAAAGAAGCAAATAAGTCAATTTTTTAAATCAAAAGCTAATTCTTTCATAATATTTTCTATTTTCATAATGCAAATATGCATATAACTGAAGAATTAGAGGCAAGTTTTACTTCAAAAATTTATTATAAATTTTGAAATGGATGTTGTGCAATTCTGTACACTAAAATTTATAATTAGGTATACAATGTAACTTTCTTACAAATGTATACATAGAGACTCAAACACAGACTCCAGACTACTTACATGCTCCATTATAAACCAAACATGAGACCCCATTTGAAATTGAATTACCAGAGAAACAAAACCTGAATTGGAAATTCAACCTCCTTCAGTAAGTAAAACGTACAGCACTTTATTGGGTGTGCTCAATCTTACAGCTCTGGCAGTGTCCCGTTTATTCTTGTACACGGACTTAGTCACATCGGCAGCATTCAAAATTTTGTCCATATTGCTTCTTATTTGTTTTGTTTCATTTTGGATAGAATATCACTATGTAGCATTAGCCGGGAACTCACTTTGTAGAGCAGGTTGGCCTCAAACTTACAGATATCCTCCTGCCTCTGCCCCTGAGTGTGGAAACCACTTATATGCTTCATTCTTTTTTAATCTCATAGCTTTGGGAGCTCATGACTTCAGAAAAAACTGTTAGCTTCTTCCTTGAGTCCCTTAAGAGACTGTAAGTAAACTCAGAAGAACAGATACTACACTTTCCCTTATCCACAAGGGGAGGAGACACAACAAATGCAAGTATGAACTCAAAGAGACCGTGACAACATTCCAAGACCTGAGCACAATCTCAGCAGCAACAAACAGAACGACACAAGAAAATAATCCCAGCATGAGTGATGGAAAGTGGGTGCAAAGTCTCACCCTTAGACAAGAGGCTCCTCACAAATGTAGCCGGGAGCAGAGGTAAAAGTCAACTCTTTTCAGTGCACTAGACACAGGTGATGTCTACCACATGCTAAGATATGCTCCTTGATCAGTAGTTGTGTAACACAAAGCAGACTCTGTATTTTAGTGCCCTTTTCCCTTTGTAATGTTTTTGTTCAGTGAGAAAAAGAGCATTGTTTGGTGAGTGGTGGGATGACATGTAGGATCTGGTCAGTTTTGGAAATGAGAAAGAATTTGACAAAATATACTTTATGAAATTCTCAAAATACTAACCTTTGAAATGAAAAAGAGATTGCACTTAGATGAAGGCAGTCATATTTGCTTCCACTGTGAGAATCTGATCTCAGAAGATTCTAATATGTGAGAATTAAAGCAATTGGGGCTCTTTGAATATCTTCTTTCAACTCTGATGATCCACATGACCTTCTTAGCATGGATGCTCCAGGATAGCTGGGTGCTGTGGTTTGAATGTTCACACCCTTCTAAAACAAGTATTTTGGACCTTAATGCTAAGAAAACAGCAGTATGGTACTAAGGTTGGGGGTTGTATTGTTTAAGTCATGACAATAACTTAGAGGTTTTATTATCCGAAGGAAATGTGTCAATCTAAATATACCTAATGAGCTTGTGATATGTTCAGATGTTAGGCTTAAAGAAGGTGTTCTTGTGGTAAAGAAAAGAAATTTCCTCCAATTTCAGACAAAACATAGTCTGAAGAAAGAGCTGATTCTCTTGACTTCCAATGATTCAAGCGATTTTAGACCTGGCCTGAGTGTGCACTAATGTAACAAACTCCTCCTCAGGGCTTCCTTGTGCTGAGAGTTTCATGGGGGTGTTTCTCTAGGAATAAATTCCGGCTGTCGTTACTCAGACTCACTTGGTAAACTGGAATTGATATAAAAAAACAACAAAATAAATTCAACATTTTTCCCTTTTAGGAACTAAAGCTATCAAGCTGTGAAAATGTTTTATTTTTAAGTGACATTAAATTAATCTAAACATGAGCTGTGAAATCTTTCTAGGTGCAAAGACTAATCTCAGCTTTAAAGGAGAACTGGACTCTCTTAAGGAACCCAGGTTTATGAATATAAATCTCCAGTGTGTGGTGCATACAGACAGAGCTTCTTCTTTCAGTCAACACGAAGTCTCACAACATAATATGAAACGACATGACCTCTATCTATGCTTTATTCTTTTCTTCTTGAATTCAGCTGAACAGAGGACTGCAGGGGTGTGCCCTACCCCAGCTTTCCGTCTTGAGGATAAATTTGCCAATGGAAATAATGGAAAGAAATCTTCTTTTCTATGAAATCCATAACCTCAAAAGGTGAGGTAAATAAATGACTGTATATGTTACATAGATTTTATGTATCCTTGTGCTACTTCACAAGTTGTTTTTCTTCACCTGTAATTTCTTTGACACCTGTGAAAAATTATCTGAAGCATGACTAGTTGCAATTTTCTAGCTTCTAATAGTGATATAATTAAGGGATTCATAGGCATCGTAGACTTAATTGACATGTAAACAATATGCTTGTGGATGATAAGCACAGGCTAATTTACATATCAAAAATCAAACATAAATAAGGAGCTTTATTTTTCTTAAGTCTTTTGACGGAGCCTTTTTGATGGCTTATTTTTTTCTTATGATTATATTGTCAGTGTAATTTTGGCTTAAAATAAGAATATTTATTTTGTTTCTGGTAAACATTCAAATGTTAAAGCGATATGTAGAAAAATGAATAGAAAGCCAATTTATATAATTTAGAAGTAAAATCAAGCAAATAAGAAAAAGTTGGATGTTTGCAGAAATAGAGATGGTTACTTGAAAATAAATACTTTTTTTCTGGGGGGAATGGTGAGGCTCCAGTAACCCTTCCCTACTAGTGTAGTGACTGAGAGCTTTCATGTCAGGAGCAAGGTAGGAATTGAAATGTCCTATGTGTTTAGAAGGTTGACAACCTTAGCTAGGCCTGAGTACTCTTTGGCCATATTGTTGTTTTTTTTCTTTTGTCTTATAAAAGCAAAATGGAAGTGAACATACCTAATTTATCTTTCTCTTATAGCTTAATACCTAATTTGTTGGAAAATTCTTGTCAGAAAATCTTATTACCAAAGCATTCAAAACACCTAATGATTCTAATGGTTAATTCTAAGGATTGTCTTGATTAAGCTACATATTGCCTAGATATATAAATATCATTTCTCAGAGAGGGTATTTTGTGGTAACATTGATGACTGTTGTGTTCCTGTAATACATAAACGGAAACACCCCGTATAGTGTTGAACTAGTTACTTTTGCTATGATAAAATACTTTGAGCCAGCAACTTATAGGAGAATGCATATGATTTGGCTTATGGTATTAGAGGGTTAGAGTCTATGACGGTAGAAAAAGGAACATATTAGAGATCACATATTAACACACACGAAAGACAAAAAACACACCGACAAGGGTGTGAACCTTTTGAAATCTCAAAGCCTGTACCAGTGATACACCTCCTTTCATAAGTCCACACTTTTTTCAGGTCTTCCCAAAGAGTTCCAGAATTGGTCACCAAACATTCAAATATATGAGCCTATGGGCACCATTCTGATTTAAACCAGAACATAGGTGTCAGAACACGGTCAAACGAATGGGAACATGGTGAACATTGCCTTGGGGAACTGTGAGAGAGGCTCCAGGTAAAAAAAAAAAAAGGCAGAGGGCCCTTTATATAAGGTGCATGTCATTCCCTAGATTGTTCATGAACTTGATTCTTTGTTCCCTGTTGACAAACATTTACATTCAATTGATAAGATGTGTTCATCCTTGCTGGATGTCAGAACATAGCTATAGAAGGCAATCTGGTCAGTAAAAGGAAAGGTATCTGCTCAGGCCCTTGAAGACCAAGTTCTCAGCACAAAGGAGATTTATTTGCCCCAGAGGAACACAGGGCAAGGATAAGGAACAAAGACTGGGGATAGAGGAAGAGGGAGAAGGGGAAGGAGAAGTGGGATTTGTCCCAGAGGGAAAAAGACCATCTCTGGATTAAAGAGACAGACATGGCACCTAGAAAAATGATGGCTTGTAAAGATAAATTGGGAAACCCCAAGTTAGTATGAAGTATTTAATTTTAATTGTGCATGATATTAAGTGAGCCAAAGGGGACTTTTTATTGCTGGATTAATACTTTGATAGTTGGACCTTGGTAGTCAAAACTCAGCAGGAGGGATGGGAATGCACCTTGGGAGCTAGCTTCAGGAACAGAATCTAGCAGGAAAGCAGAAGGAATTGCAAGGCCTGCCAGAGTCACAGGTTTGAGTGGGCTTGCAAACCTGCAGTCAGTGTACCTTGAATCTGGATATGGCCTTCTGCCTTGCTTTCATGCTTTCCCAGCGACAATCTATAGTACTTGCCAGGAAATTGTGTTTAAATTGGTCTGTTCCAAGAAAGTCCTGGGAAAGGCCTGCTCTGTTGATATTTAGTATGTGCATATTGATGTTTAGTTATAGGTTTTTAAGATCATGTTTTTCTGAACTCAAGCAACCTTCTTTAGATCATCGTTTTCTTTGTTTCATTTGTGTTTGAAAGTATACTGAAACTGAAGTAAGGCTGTTCACAGTATTAGACTGTAGCTTACTCCATGCTTTCAGCTTCTCAGATCTCAGGTACAGCAGACAAGATTTCCTCATGCTGACTAAAAAGGAAACAACAGGGTACCATCAAGAGATCAAATATGATCCTTCCAGTATCTAGTTTGATGAACCAACAATTTTATTAGGGGTGCTTACAGTACCAGTGACTGAAAAACTACTGAATCACTAAAAAACTAACCCACTGTAGACGATTCTGACAAAAGCCATGTCCCTAGAATTCTCACTGAACTACAGGGCTCAGAGAATGGGACTCCTCTTTCCAACAATTGTTCAATGCTTTTATAATCTTAGCAAGGAACTGCATGAATTTTTGAAGTCTCATGAGCTTCCTGATCTTAGTGCACTACAAGTCTTCTTCCCTGCTCTAGAAAGGATGATTCAATTTGAACAAAATAGGTACACAGCAATGACCTTAATATTGGAATCCAGACACTGAAGTAAATTCCTTTCCAAGGATGGATGGATATCATCTAATCCATAAAAACACTTGCCTTTCTTCCCACAGATAAATATAATCTTTGCCCCTTATCAATAAAACTTCTCTTTGCAACAGATGAATACTGTTACAGAAAAATACAACCCATCAAAATGTAGTTGGGAGGCACGCCCCAAAGAGTACTTCTGCAGAATACTGCTCCACCTAAACTTTGATTTTATAAAATGCCATTTATCTTCACATGTTCTTAACTGACAAGGAAATGAGATATGAAGGTTTAAAATACAACAGTGTTTTTCTTTAAAGATTAAAATGCGTTACACTTTTTAAATTCACTAACACTTTACTTTATTTGCCACCTAGGGGTCTGGGACACAGACATGTCTAAAATTCAAACAGATATATCTTATCTAATCCTTTGTAGGACCTATTGCTATGGAAAATTCTAAAGAGATTAACCTTGAACATATACACTCACACATCTGAACAAGGGTGTGCACATACTCACAGGTACACTAAGACACACAGATGAAATGAGTGAAGGAGGCTCAGAGACAAAAATCAGTGACAAAATAAACATTAATGGACTACAGTAACTATCTTAACACAAGAACAACTTAGTTAATTGAACTATCTAAACAATAATAATATCCTGCACTACGGTGAAGGATATATCAAAAGGGTAAAACTCCCCAAATCCTAAGAAAGATTTATTTCTTAATAAATTTTAGTTGATTTTGTATACAAACACCATACATATTGAAATTAATATCAAAATTCTTCGCTGTGGTTTAGTTTTGTTTTCTGAGTTATTGCATTCAGTTAACCTCTCCAGAAAGTTGTCATTCTGTTATTCTATGATGTTCTATGAATACCAACATCTTGCTGTCCTCATTTATAAAGAGTCTTTGGGGACTTTAATTTTTCATCTGCAGTTCCTGGGGCAGGAGCTATCACATCTACATTAAACATTCCACAGAGTTGTTTAACTGACTCCTAGCTTCCATCATCACCAGGTCAAAAATGTCATCAGGCAATATCGGAAGACAGAGACTCCTGCATTCTCAATTACCCACCTACCTGATGTTACCTGTGTATTAGAGAAGTGTCTTTAAGTGTCTTCATTTATGACTTCGGTGGATATGGGAGCAGGGAAGTATATATCTTAATTAAGGGAGCCATTTTAGGGTTGGCAAGACTCTTGACTCTAGAGGGGTTCCCAGGGGTCCAGAGAGATGTCCCCAGCTAGTTCCCTGGGCAGTGAGAAGAGGGAACCTGAAATGGCCCTATCCTATAGCCATACTGATGAATATCTTGCATATCACCATAGAACCTTCATCTGGCAATGGATGGAGATAGAGACAGAGACCCACATTGGAGCACCAGACTGAGCTCCCAAGGTCCAAACGAGGAGCAGAAGGAGGGAGAACATGAGCAAGGAAGTCAGGATCACGAGGGGTGCACCCACCCACTGAGACAGTGCGGCTGATCTACTGGGAGCTCACCAAGGCCAGCTGGACTGGAACTGAAAAAGCATGGGATAAAACCGAACTCTCTGAACATGGTGGACAATGAGGACTGCTGAAAAGCCAAGGAAAATGGCACTGGGTTTTTATCCTACTGCATGAACTGGCTTTATGGGAGCCTAACCTGTTTGGATGCTCACCTTCCTAGACCTGGATGGATGGGAGAGGATCTTGGACTTCCCTCAGGCAGGGAACCCTGACTGCTCTTTGGACTGGAGAAGGAGGGGGCGGGGAGTAGGAGCTGTGGGGAGGGGGAGGGAAAAGGGAGGCTGGGAGAAGGTGGAAATTTTTAATAAAAAAAAACACAAAAAACTTCCTGAGCCCATAGAGAGTCGTGATTTTTGTGTCAACCTATTATCCAACATAAATGACAAATTGAGAGTTTTTAATTTGTAGCTAATTATAGTTTCATATTCCAAATTTGGATCCTGTTGCTCTTGACCCTTATTAAACACTACCTGAAATTTTAATATGGCCCATTGGTCTGCTTCGACTACATCCTAGGTACATAAAAATAATCTCAAAAATTCATATCATGGTCTTCCTTTTCTACAAGAGTCTCAATCACAGTTCCATTGAATTTCTCACTCATTCATTTGGTTATGATAAGGATGGTGAGACAGAACATGCATACCCATATTCACAATTAGAAGGAAGAGACAGGACAATTGCCAACTTGAGGTCACCCTGTTCTATGCAGCAAGACTGTGAGATTCTATTTCTAAGAATAAAAAGAAATATTTGTGTTATACATGTGTTTATGAATAATATATATATATATATATTCATGCTTAAATCTCTTTCAAGGTGTCCAGTGAAGGCATGTGTAAACATTTATAGTTCTATAACCAAATTAAGTCTGCAATAAATGGGACTACAATGATTGCTATGTCATTTAATCTTGCTTTCATTACTTTCTAATAATGTGGTTTTTTTTCATAAATTACATTTAATCCACTAAGTCTCAGTCTTTAAAAAATTTCTTTAGCTTAGGAAGTATTTCTCATTTGCAAATAATTGGTTGATTTGATTCCAGGGCATGGAGATTCAAAGTTTTATAACAATTAAGAGTCCCAACAACCCAATATATATTTAGTTATCATTACTTTAAAACTAGATGAAAGAAGTTGTCATCGTAAGAACCAGTACTTAATAGCTAAATTTAGCTTATTGCCTAGATAATAGCATGTATCTATATTGCTTTAAACTACCTAGATATAAATAAAATGTTTGAGTATTAATGAGGCAAATTCAAACAAGTTCATGTAAATACAGCTGTGCAATTCATATCTGTATGCTTCTACATCTATTTATATGTGTCTATATATTTAACACAATTTAAGTATATGTGCTATACACCTTTCTCCTCAAGTATCTAGAAGCTCAAAATCTAAAAATCTCAAACATTGTGTCATATATACTAGAATGCACTTTTAATCAGGTTCTCTTTGATTCTTAAGCCTCTTTCCCAGCATTTACAGTATTTTAATTTGTATTCATTTGGTGTGTGGAAGCATCTGTGTTTACCTGAAGTTTATGCACTCCTGAGAGACAGGGAATATCATCTTGCTTCCCTCAGTGTTTTCTCCCAGATACTGCCACAGTACTATAAACATGAGTGTTGAACAGATATTGAAGGGAATGGATCTGTCAGTTGTCACTTTCTGATGCAGCAGGGCATGTCACGTTTTGGACTGATAGTTACTGCTTTGATGGAATACTGGCATCCTATGTACATATGCAAATGGGACTGCTTTCAACTTTGGAGTTCAGCATTCACTGTATTAAATATTAAAATGAGCTCTCTGTAGAGCACTGCCTCTTGCTGTCACTTGATTAACTGCCCTATAAAGTTATTTTATAATGCCAGAGAAAGTGCTAAGTATTCAAGGCATCAAAAGACTTTATTATGGGTTTTAGTGTGTAGAGGCACTTTGGTTTTAAAGCTAGAAGGAAATTAACTATGGAGATAGGGAAGCCACACAATGGCCTCTCACAGAGTTTTCTACTCTCACTTATTTATCTCAGTTGGAATATAAAGATACAGTTTTTTGGTTTTTGTTTATTTGTATTTTGCACATGTTCTCAACACAATAGAATTTTTAGAGAACCCAATAAATTCCACACATCCACCGAATTTATTTCTGAAACAGGCTAATTAAGAACAACAGAAATATGATTTACCTGTTCCTTGTTTTCCAAATAACTTTTATATTGAATATTCAACCTTTTATTTTTCAATACGTTATCCCTATTGAACCAACATGTTCTAGATAGTTTTGTGTCAACTTGAAACAAGCTAAAATCATCTGGGAGGAGGGAATCTCAATTAAGAAAATGCATCCATAAGACTGTAGGCAGGCCTGTGAGGCATTTCTTAATTAGTGATTGATGGAGGATGGCTCAACCCATTGATTGTGGTGTCATTCCTAGGCTGGTGGTCCTGGGATAAGAAAGCACTGGACTGAGCTCCCAAGGTCCAAATGAGGAGCAGAAGGAGGGAGAACATGAGCAAGGAAGTCAAGACCACGAGGGGTGCACCCACCCACTGAGACAGTGGGGCTGATCTATTGGGAGCTCACCAAGGCCAGCTGGATTGTGACTGAAAAAGCATGGGATAAAACCGGACTCTCTGAACATGGTGGACAACGAGGGCTGCTGAGAAGCCAAGGACAATGGCAATGGGTTTTGAACCTACTGCATGAACTGGCTTTGTGGGAGCCTAGCCTGTTTGGATGCTCACCTTCCTGGACCTGGATAGAGGGGGGAGAACCTTGGACTTCCCACAGGGCAGGGAACCCTGACTTCTCTTCAGACTGGAGAGGAAGGGGGAAAGGAGTGGAGGGAGGGGGCGAGGAGTGGGAGGAGGGGGAGGGAAATGGAAGGTGGGGAGGAGGTGGAAATTTTTTCAATAAAAAAATTAAAAAAAAAAACTACAGAAAAAAAAAAGAAAAGAAAGCAGGCTGAGCTAGCTATGAAGAGCAAATCAGTAAGTACCATCCTCCATGACCTCTGCAGCAGCCCCTGAGTTCAGGTTCTTGCCCTCATTGAGTTCCTGTCCTAACAACCTACTATGAAGAGCAATATGGAAGTGTAAGCCAAATATAACCCCACCTCTGCCCTTGCTTTTGGACTTGCAATAGAAACACAGCAGTAGAAACCCAAACTAAGACAACTCATATCATAATTCTGGGATAACTTTTTCCTGTCTATTGTTTCTCGGACCTTAGACCTTCAGATGTCACATCAACAATTTCCTCCTCACAATGCCACATATTTATTAGTCTCATAGAGTACTCACTTAAGCCAGTAGCCTCTTCATGCTTCCCAAGTCCTGTCTATTTGACATCTTCCGTGTTTATCCTCTATACTTGAGGATTTTTCCTTTCAAATTACTTTAAAAACATTTATTAAGCTCTTACTATTGCCAGAAAATATTAGGTGCTTGAGATAGTTGTTTTAATAATAAAATACTCCTTTTGCATTTTCCTACATATAACCTAAAATATTTTAGAGATTTTCTTTTTTCACACATCTGAAGGCCCACATTCCACAGTTCTTGATTTGTGTATCACTTGTAGCCTCTTAGGTCAGATTATCTTTGTGAACTGCTTTGAAAATAATAGATCTGATACAAATGTTCAAATTTCCTAAAGTAATGTTTATTATACACAACAAAACATCTTTATGCTCTGAGGGGTTTTTGCATGTGTATACTGAATATACATGGGTCCACATTTGTATGTGTATATTCAGAAGATTGTGTAAGCCCAGAGTTAAAATAGGGTGTCTTCCTCAACTGCTTTGCACCTTATTTATTTAGGCAGAGTCTCCCACTGAACACAGGGGTTTCTGATTTGAGCTAGTCTAGTTAGCTAGATTGCTGAAAGGATACTAAGTCTCTGCCTCCTGAGTACTGAGATTACTTGCCTGGTTTTCACATAGATTTTTGAGGATCTGGGCTCCAGTACTTAAACTTGCATGGCTAACACTTTTCTCACTAGACCATTTCCCTAGCCCCTACATGATGAAACTTCTCTATATAAAAACATGCCTATTAGTTTCTAGAATAGATTAAATTAATCCACGTTGAAAAAAGTATACTAGCTACTGTGAGGACAAGGACTTCTCTAGGAATAGGCAAGAGGCACTTTCTGGATTAAGGCAATGATCTGCATTTGTATAGGGCTTTCTATTATATGGGTATGTGCTTGTGTTTAAACTCATGGAATAGATATACATGTCACTGGCTGCAGGTTTTACTTTACTTTTTTTTCTTGCCTGCTCCATTCTTCAGTTCCCTTTTTATATCTTCAGCAAAATCCCCCTTTATATATCTTGCAATATCATGGATTATTGTGTTTTCTTTTTGTATTCTTTTTCTGTTTGGAAAAATGAAAATCACTTCTCACTCTTAGTGTTGAATTCCTAACTCAAGGTGTCTTTTCTTCTGCTATATTTGCAAATGTCTCCTTTAATTTCAGATTCTTGGCCATGTTCAAGGTATTAGGTATGATTTCCATTTAATGGAGTTAAAAAGTGGTTATCAACTCCCATAACATTTGTGCTAGTACTGCAGCAGTATATCCTGCAGGCATGTCACTGTTGTAGGTTCCAGGGTTCACAGACGTGTAAGATTGATACTTACTCTTTTCTGATAGCATGCAAAGTGCCTTCTAGCACCATAAAACTGTCAGTAGGGATGAAGCTTCTAGTTGGGCACCTAGTCAACTACCTCTTGTTTGAAAGCATGAGCAAGTTTTTTTTTTTTTTTCCTGAAACAATTCAGCCTTACCATCATGTTGTAGAAGCTAGCCAATAGTACGGGGGGAGGGGGGGAATCCCGTTGTTCAACAACTTAACACAATAGAACCTATTCCTGGCACTATTTTGCTTGGTGACATATGATGTGTAGTTGGTGCACATCTCCCCATTATATGAACTCCATTTGAATTCCTTTCATAGTTGTATATAGTCAAGGGAGTTTCTACAGTAGTAGACTTCCATGTGAATTTTCAAAAGGCCTTTAGTTGTTCCTTCTGTTCTCTCCTTTACTCTGTCGCCTACTTCCTCCTAATTTAATCCTCTTCTAGTTTTCTCTATATATCTTTACAATGATGTTCTATTTCCCCTTCCTTGGAAGTTACCCACCTTCCTTCTGGCATTGTGGTTAACTGGGATTGAAACACACATATCTAGAATTTTAAAAGATAACATTTACACATAAAAGAAAACATTTAATATTTGTCTTTTTAGGGATTATTGTTTCAAACGCTATCCATTTGCTTGTGAATTACATACATATTCCCTCCCTCCTTCCCTCCCTCCTTCCCTCCCTCCCTCCCTCCCTCCCTCCCTCCCTCCCTCCCTCCCTCCCTTTCTTCCTTCCTTCCTTTTTCCCCCCTGAGGCAATGTTTCTCTGAATTTCCTTGGCTGTCTGGGAACTTGCTCTGTAGACCAGGCTGGCCTTGAACTCACAGTTCCACCTGCTTCTGCCTCCCGAGTGGTGGAATTAAAAGGGCTCACCACCACTTTCTAGTGATAATTTTGTTTTCTTCTAATAGTCAAAAAATATTCCATTGTATAAATATTCCATATTATCTTCATCTACTCATCTAGTGATGAACATCTAGGCTCTTGACAATTTATGGCTATTATGAATAGAGCAGCTATGAGTAAAAATGAAAAAAAAATAGTAAGATGTAGACTACTTTAGGTATATGCCTAGGGGTGGAATAGTTGAATGTTGTGGTAGATTGATTTTCAACTTTTTGAGGAATCTCCACACTGATTTCCAGGCTGGTTGTACTGGTTTCCACTCCCACAGCAATGTGAGTATTCCCCTTTCCCTGCATCCTCCCTAGCATCTGCTGCCATTTGCTTTTTATTAATTTTGACTTTTTTAATTAACTTTTGATGGAACAAAACCTTAAAATAGTTTTAATTCACATTTTCCTGATGGCAAAAGATGTTGAACATTGTTAACTGTTTCTCTTTTGAGAATTATCTGTTTAATTCTGTATCCTGCCTTTATAACTGGGCTATTCATTTTCATGTCCAGTCTTTTAAGTTCTGTGTATATTGTAGACACTAATCCTCTGTCAGATGTAAAATTGGTAAAAATTGTCCCCATACTTGATCAAGTGACAGTGTCCTTTGATGTACAGAAGCTTTTCAGCTCCATGAAGTCCTATTTATTAATTGTTGGTACTGATGCCTATGCTACTGGTGGTGGCCTATTTAGAAATCCCATGCCTGTGCCATGAGTTCAAGCCTATTCCCCACTTTCTTTTTATATCAAATTCAGACATTCCTTGAGGACATGGGTCTGTAATAGAGAATAGGTTGTATTGCAGATTATTTTTGCTGTTTATAGATGGTATTTTTTGGGGGAAAAGTTTCTCATTTGAAATGAATGTTAGTCTAAATTCTATTTTCATATTTATGAATTTCACCTGTTATTTGATATTTTCTTTAATATTCTCTTATAATACTCATACATCTTTAAACTATATTTGAGAGTTAGAGGTCAATTAAATGTCTTCGTTCAAAACAGAGTATTATTAGGAATCATTTCATTGACTTAAAATTCTACCTATCATCATCTATCTATCTATCTATCTATCTATCTATCTATCTATCTATCTATCTATCTATCTATTCTATTCTATTCTATTCTATTCTATTCTATTCTATTCTATTCTATTCTATTCTATCGCCAATCATGTTTGGCTCTATCCTACGTCTTTGGGCTCTCCAGCCATTGGTTGGTACCATCCAGGCAGTGTCTAGCATGACCTCTTGTGACATTTGCCTCAAGTTGGACCAGTTATTGGTTGGCCATTCCCACAAGTTCTGCACCACCATTACCCCAACACTGTTTGCAGGCAGTACAAATTGTAGGTCAAAGGTTGTGTGGCTGGGTTGGTGTCCCAGTTCCACCATGGTAAATCTTACCTGGTTATATAGAACTGTCCATTTTGTCTAACATCCTTTTTAAGATGCAGGAAACAACACTAAATCCCAGTGACACACCCTGCAAAACTGACTATTGCTCCAAGCACATCTTATTCTCAGAAAGGATCTTTGGTACCGTAATTGAGAGCTGTGTTTACAAAGGGCAGGGGTTTAGGGAGACAGTACTACATAGGAATTTCAAAATACCCTACTCTGTAATTGGTACTGACACAATGATTCTCATATTAAACTAATTGGCTCTATTTCTGTGAATGTTTACTAGCCACATTAGTTTCTGGTTTGTAGGTGGGCTCACACACAGAAATTGCTTTGGTTGGAGGCAGTCTTGAGATTGGATATAGATCTCACACTAGCAGTTAAAACTGGATGGATTTAAACTGGAAAAGGCTCTTAGCATGATATTCCTAATTATAAGTGGAACACTTAATATTAAGGTTAAGATGTTAACCTGATAAAACTGTCAATTTATGGTTTCTTCCTTTGAAACAGGGGAATGAAGAAGTGTTCCTGAACTCAATATTTATCCTTACCACCATTTATCTAAATGTATTTGCTGAAAGCCTAATAATATTTACCATAGTCGTACATTTTGATTCCAGCAAAGAAGGCACACAAAGCTTATCCTAAAGTACACAAAATCCTGTAAAAACTTTGAATAATTGATACTCTTGTTAGATCCGAGAAAATTTGAAATGGACAGTGATTTTTGTAGGAATAGTAAAAAAAATCAAAGATAACATAACTACGGAAAACAAAATAGATATACATTGCTTGCTAATCTATGAAGTCACAGGACTCAGAAACTAGGTTATTTAATTTTTACAAATGATCCAATAGTGATTAAGTCCCATCAAAAAGAGTGTAGCAATTCCTAATAACTGCACCTGAAAAAAAAAAACACACTTTGAAAACCAAAAAATATTTACCCTCCATTATTTTGGATCCAATTCACACAGATAGTGAGTGTTCAAGAAAATTTTCCTCAAAAATAAAAAATTTCCTTACTATCTTGTCATCTTCCATTGTTGTGATTGGAGATACATTTATTTCAAATTGAAAATGGCCTTGGGGATCTATTTGTCACATTCTGTGTTGCAAAATTAGATGTCGATTTGATCTTTTTTAACGGAAACACCACAGGCTTACCACAATGTATGTTTCCCACGCCTTCCACTCATTTATTAAAGAGCTCCTACTCACCATTGTCTCTCAGGGACCTAGTAGGAAGGAGGGACATTAACCCGAGCAGGAGGTTGGATAGTGCATTGCCTTTCAACAGCATCAGTGTTCACTCAATTTTCCTTTGTCAAAACAGAAGGGTTTGCTTCTTACATATTCATGAAAACTCCAAAGGACATAAGTTAGGTAACAATCAGATTGTTTGAACCCATATTCAAATATGGACTTGAGAAGTCTATCCAAAATCAGCTTTGAGTTATTCCAAAATCTTTCATTTGATTAACATATAAAGCAGGTATTGTTTCTTTTGTATACACAATTAGAATAAAATATTTGCTGATAAGTTAAAAATTTAAGATTCTGATGTAGGCTAAAATATAAATCTCAGTATTTACGAAATACCTAGGGGATTCATTTTTAAAATTGTGGGGCCTGTATACATGTGTATACTGTGTAAGTATAGTCAAAGGACAGTCGTCCTCTATTGCATTCGGGTTGGGTTGGCTAGTCAGTGAGCCCACAACACTCCTGTCTCTTAAGCCTTAATTGATCTCTTCTTAAAATAACAATTTCCTACCCTTTGTCTCCATCAGTGAAATTTGGGCAAAGTGGAGATGGAGTAAAACATGCATGCCCGAATTACACTTTGGCATAGTTGAATTATCTCAATACATTCACACTCGGGAGGCCCTACTGTTTTAGTTTCAGTTCACTTTTACTTAATGGCACATAGAAACACACAAGCTTCAAGTTTCCTTTTTAAGAAATAGCGCTTTGGGCTTTTTCTTTTATTTACCACTCATTAGATTATAGATGAAATATATGAACTAAGAAGTCTTTATTTCAAGATGACAAAATATTGTATAGCCTTAACAGTGTCAAACTTTACAGAAAAATTAAAGTGCCAGCATGAGGCTGAAATGATGGGAAAGTGACTAAATACCATGGTTCTTCCCGGACTCTTCCCCTGAAGAGGATAGAATATATGAAACTACACATCACCTTTAGACATGGTAAAGTTGAAATCCAGGCAGAACTCGGGGTAGTTAATGAAATAGACATCTCTCCCAGAACTGTTTTAGTCCCATTTTCAACAATACATTTAGTTTATCACACTCTATACTAAAACCTACAAGCATGTTTAAGATCTGTCTTCATTCTTGTGTGGTTGAATGCAGGTATGGGGTTGGGACAGGTCTTCAAATGAACTTGAGATTCAAAGATACAGGTAGGTTGGCTGTCCCATGAGCCTAAGGGATCTACTGTTCTGTTCACCATGCCTCTCACAGCTGTGCTTAAAGACAGCTGTCAAGTGGATTCTGGGGAATCTTAACACCCTCAATGTTGCATGCTAGGCACTAGTCCCTGATCTTATACCAGCCCACGCATTCTTTTCTTGATTATCACAAGGAAGTGGTTTTGATACTTATATTAAAATTTAAGAAGAGGGATGAGGAGCCCAGTGCTAACATTACATTTGGCCTGGATTTGGGGTCATTTCTGGCTCTGTGCCAGTAATTTCTTCTGTTGTGTACTCTAACTTCAGGATATTACCCCAGCCCAGCTTCAGAGTGACCATTATATGGAAGCAACCGAAGCTTGTCCTGAAAACAAATCTTGGGTTTTGACCAAATACCTACATTCTGGAGTCTGAGGAATACCTACAAAATGTCTGCTAACTTGTATCTAGGGAAATACATTTTCATTTTCTAATGTCAACTTAAAGTTTTTCAATTGAATTTTTTTCAGTGAAAATTATACTAAACATAAGCCCATGTGAAATAACGGTCAGCAACTGCTTATCCCTGTCACATTCCTTATTTCAGAGAAGAGGCACTAAATATTTACGTTACATATTTATTTACAATTTTATTTAGTAATAAGAGTTCAAGAGTTTAATCCAGTTTTCAGATCAATCTCCTAAACAATCTTCATTCTGAAAAATAAAACCAAAATTAATGGCATTAGAAATCCATCTGACTAGACAGATATCACAGCAGTTTCTTATCTTCTACCAATTTGATACATCAGAAAGCGTTTACAGTATCATGAGTTTTTCATACTGATTTGCTTCATCACATGTATCAAAACATTGCATAAATAAACACATGCATAAATGCAACATCTATGGAGATGTAGTAATATGTTTCCTTAATGCAGTATTTCTCAACTTCAGCAGGTTAATTTACTAATACCATAGCAGATATCTTAGATCGAGAGAACCCAAACACCAGAGTATTTTCTTTCTTGGGGGTTTCATAGAATGTATTACATACCTAGATGTTAAGACTGAAAAAAGTAGCCTGGCGGTGGTGGCACATACCTGGAGGACGTGCATGCAGGTGTAGCTCTGTGCACTTGAAGTCAGACTGGTCTACAGAGTGAGTTCCAGGACAGATAGGGCTACAGAGAAACCATCTCATTTCTCATTACCCTCTCCCTAAAAGGAACCTAAAGATTTTTGCAGGCTTGCAGCTTACAGGCCATATGTACTCGAGGATAGGTATAAACCAGTGGTTCTTCACCTTCCTAATGCTCCAACCCTTTAATACAGTTCCTCATGTTATGGTGACCCCCAACCACAAAATTATTTTCACTGCCACTTCATAATTGCAAGTTTGCTACAGCTCTGAATCATAATGTAAATGTCTGTATTTTCTGATGGTCTTAGATGACCCCCTTGAAAGGGTTGTTTGACCCCAAAAGGGATCACAACCCACAGGTTGAGAACTGCTGATATAAATGCAGCTCAACAACAACAACAAAAATCTAAGCTCACTCAATCTGAGTTTTGTTTGTAAAGTTTAGGAACCCGATTGTGGGGTTCTTCCCCGTGAACTCTGTAGATGATGATACCTTTTTTTTTTAATGTTAAGGTTGGATGCCTCTAGTGTATTTTTATTTCCCAAGAGTCATTTATTTCAGTAAAAGACACAAGACTGATTTACAAAGTGTGAAATTCAGAGCAAGATAACCCTGTGTAGAAATCTTATACACTGTTACTAGCTATGGAATCTCAGTAAACTTATCTTTGTGTCTTCAATGGAGTTTTAATATCACTTGTCTTACAAGTTTGTTGAAGAATGTGTTCAGACTATGAGTGTCTTCAGTAATCAGCACACATCTATTTATTTTGTGATGAGTAAGTGTATAGGGTACACCACAGAAATTATTGCTTTAGGAAAATTAGAAGCTTACTAATTACCTGCTAAAGGGTTGAATTAAATATTCTCATTTCTTAAGAAGCTGGTGCCTCACTATGAAGAAAGGAGCAGCAAATCCAGATCCAAAGTACACAGTCATCATCGCCAGCAACCGCCACTTGTTTTCCACCGAAAATGGCAAATTCTGTTGGGAAACAGAAAAAGCCTCCCAACAGTCCTTCAAGGAATTTGATTTCATCCAATAAAAGGGGGGGGGGGGGCAATCATGTGTACATACACACGTGTACATAACAATCAGGTGCATTCGACAGAACATGAAATAAACACCAGTTTTTTCTGAATACCAGTCGGTAAGTCCGATTAGGCTAAGTATAAGAAACAAGCTAACTCTTGTATTTTTGATAATTGAAAAGGTATTACCATGCACTGTAGCCAGTTTAGAAACAAACACACCACTTTAGTTCACTGTTATTAGAAATTCTCCACCGAGTACAGTATCAACCGCAGTACAAAGGTTGCCCTTTCCACAGGGAGCCAAGCCTTCCACATCCGTCAGCGGGGCCTCGCCGAACAGTTGTGCGGCTGTTACCATTAACTACCGGGTTTATTTGCACCTAAAGCTACACCTGCCCTCAAGCGAGGCTTGTCCTAACGGAGACCGCTGGTTTCCGTGGTTAATCCACAGCCACGGGCCTCCTTCTCCTTTGTTCCCAGTGACCTTCACCCATTGTCCAACCTCATTAACGTGACGCCCTGGACTCGTCCGGGCCTCGCGGCTCTGCGGCGGAGGCGGCTAGCAAGCTGAGGCCGCGGCTGGGCCCCGGGATCCCACCTTTATCGGGGAGGTGGGCTGAGGGCCTGCGGGCTTCCGAGCGCCGGACCTGCCTGCCATTTCCTCCCCTCACTTTCCAAGCCGGGCCTGCGGTAAGCGGGAGGCGCCGGGCCTCCCTTGCCCTACGCTGCCGGGCCCCACTCACCTTTCCCGGGCCCTCCTCGTAGTGGCTGCGACGGACCACGGAGGTGGTGAACCTCCGGACACTCTGGCCCAACATGGTGCGGCGGGAAGCTCAGCAAGGGGCGCAGGGGTGGACGGCGGAGATAATGGCCGCACCACCACAATCCTCTTCCTTCACGACCTTGCTCTACCGCTCCGAAGACCGAAAGGGAAGACGGGAACTACCGCAGGAACTTCCGGAAACGCAACGCACGGTTGAGCTCTGAGGATCGTGGGCTTTGTAGTTCAGATGATACCGGACGCCATATAGGCTCCGCTGGAGTGTGGGAAATGTAGTTTGACTTTGGGATGCGCTGAGCGAGACCAGGAACCAAAGGATATTGTTAGTGATTCGGGTCCTGAGCTATTTTCTGAGTTCAGATGTGGAATTCTTGGGGTTTGTTTCCCGAAGCAATTTATTGAGATAACTGAAGCTGTTTAACCGTGTGGGTCTAAGTTTATGGAACAAGAAAACAAACTTTTTCTGTGACTTCTTCACACGTTTTTCATTGCACTGTTTTGTCACCAGTGAAATACGGGCAGTGTGGTCCTATCAGAGAGTACACAAGCAAGTGAACAAATGGCGTGTAGCACAAAGAATGTCATGGATAAAACTAAATTGAAGTGCTGAGATGGATTCATGAAGATACAGAAATTGGATATGAAAGGACACACAGAGCACAGATAATACTCTTAGATGCAGCTTAAGTAGGTTATGGAAGAGATAAATACCCTCTGATCTCTGCAACTAGCCTGGATTAGAAATTGGTGTGTTCCTGCTGAACATAACATTTTCGTGGAGCATCAGTATTAGAAAAAACCATTAGACAATGATAGATTTTTGAAAATCGAGGCGGGGGCATTATATATATTCCTAAATACACGAGTATAAGTTTCCCAGTCTATATAATGTTACTTATGTATGTAACAATAGAAAATGAAAAAAAGAAGCCATGAATTTGAAAGAGTTCAAGGTAGGATACATAATAGGGTTTGTAAGGAAAGAAAGGAAGAAGAAAGTGATGTAATTATATTATAGTCTCAAAGAGATACGTTTTAAAAGTGCATTGTGTGTACTTGTTAAATTAAGTTTAGCCTAAATATGCTTCATATTTGATGATAAAATTTGGCTGGAAGTACCCTCTTGTACATAGTGAACTATGACATAAGGGGTATGTAAAAATACTGCATTCAAGCAATGAAGTCTCTGCCAGTTAACAGGAGTTAAGCAAATCTTAGGGTCAAATTCTGTCATCTAGCAGTCTGTCAGTCATTCAGTCAGTCTGTATCTATCTATCTATCTATCTATCTATCTATCTATCTATCTATCTATCTATCATCTACATATCTATGGATCTATCTGTTAAACATAGCTGCAAGTTCTGCCAAAAGATAGAAGCTATCCTTGCATAATCTAGTTGGACTTCCTGTGAGTATTGTCACTAAAAGAGCATGGGAGAAGTACCAGTGTACCACTGTTTGCCCATATAACACACACACACACACACAGATGCACACATGCACACACACACACACACACACACACACAGAGAGAGAGAGAGAGAGAGAGAGAGAGAGAGAGAGAGAGAGAGAGAGAGATTCCTTTTCTATATTTTGGAATGTGTCTGTGTGTGTTGTGTGTTGTGTGTATGTGCTCGTTTGCACATGTGTGAGTGACAATGTGTGGGTGCACATGTGTGGCTGAGCAAACCCAATTCATTGCTTCAGTATGTGGTATGCCACGTCACTTTCTCTGATAATGCATATATATATATATATATATATATATATATATATATATATATATATATAACAGGAACCTCTGGAGGAGTGAGTCATTCTGATTTCTTTTAGTTGGAAATGCTCCTAATTCTATGACATTTTTATTTGTAACCTTTGTTAAATTTAATTGATTTTAGTTTTCACAAAATGACCAAATATCACACCAACTGTTTAATATAACTATTATATAAATCTATGTATCCATCTATATATAGTATATATATATATATATATGTCTGTATATCTATATCAATCATCTGTCAAAGACAGAACTGTTTAATATAATTGTTCTATATCTTGTTACAACCTTAATGTTGGTCTATATCTATCTATCTATCTATCTATCTATCTATCTATCTATCTATCTAGAACTGTTTAATATTTGTTCCATGTCTTTATCATTATAACCTTAATTTTAGCTTAGTCATTTTCCTCCAGAGCAAGATTTGAAGAGATATGCAAACTAATCAACAAGTCTGTGGTAGTTTGAAAGAAAATGGCCCCAAGGGAATGGTACTAAAAGGAGTGATACTATTAGGACATGTGGCTTTGTGGGGTAAGTTTGGTCTTGTTTGAGGAAGTATGTCACTGCAAAGGCAGGTTTTGTGGTTTCATATTTCCTCAAAACATGGCCCAGTGTCTCAGACCATTTCCTGTCGCCTGTAAGATACAGGACTCTCAAGCACTTCTCCAGCACCATGTCTGCCTGCTTGTGCCCACCATGATGATAATGGATTGATGCTCCAAATTGTAAGGAAACCACCCAAGTTAAATGTTTTCCTTTATAAGAGTTTTCTGTGGTCATGGTGCCTCTTTGACAGCAATAGAATTCTTAAGAGAAAGCTCAAATCTTCCAAACACTTTCTAACATTTTATTGAGAGCTATGGGGAAGTTTGTTTTTATTTAAATAAATATCACCACAAACACACATACCACCCACCCACCCAAACAAACAAACTAATCACAAATTTAATTTTTACATTGATTTTGGATTGTTCTTTTTCATTACTAATTAGAGACTATCAATTAGTTAAGTACCTAATAACATACTTTGAGAATGGAGTTTATGCTTAATTAGTCTCTTTTAAATTCCACTATAAAGGGAAGAGATAAAGCTAAAATAGATCTGGCTGCATTCCATTCCTTAACCAACAATATGAAAATATGATAAAATGGCTAACCACAGATTCTTCCGAATTTCTTACTGATCAGTGAAGAGCATAGTGAACCTTTTCTTAGCCTTTATTATGAGCTCAACCAGCAGAATCCAATAGACTGACAGTCAGGTATTTCTGGAGCTTGCAGATCCATTCAGAAATGCTTTCTTAGTCCATCCCCTTATAAGGAATCAGTCCTGACCCTTTGAGAACTGAGAAGTTCAAGCTAATAATATGGAGAAAACACAGGAGGTTCATGAAGTGGGGAGCAGAGAGGAAGAAGATGAGTCTGAATGGAGAAATGGAGAAAGTCAAGAGACAAATGGTGAAAAGAAGATGGAAGGTCTTTCTGCCCAACCCACTGATGTTCCTTCACCCCCACACACTCAGGGGCACGAGCACAGTGCCCTAGGTGATTCTCCCCACTCTTTTACCCACTCACACATTCACAAAGCATGCCAAACAAAAATTCCCCACGGAAGCCTTTCATGCCCAGAAACAGAACAGCACACATTGATGACTTGAGTCACCAAGCTCTGGAGTGGTTGGTGAAGAATGTGGAACCCTGCGGCAGGGTTGATGCACTGTTTCTTTTAGAGGAACTTTAGCATTCTGTATTCCTATCACAGTAACTGGCCAAAAAATGCCATTTCCTTGAAAAAACTTTGGAATGGATATGATATATTTTTACTCTAAAGTTCATTGTAAGAGAAATGTGGCATTTCATGAATTGATTAGTATAAAATAAAGAATCAACCTTAGGGACAGGAGATTCACTCTAAAGTCAAATTTTAAAAATAAAATTCAACTATTTTAAGCATTAGAAAAGGTATATAAAGTGAATAAAGTATGAAAATATGATAAAATGTCTAACCACAGATTCTTCCTAATTTCTTACTGATCAGTAAAGAGCGTAGTGAACCTTTTCTTTAGACCCACAGAATTCTTTAGAGGCTAAAATACATTATAGAGAACAGTGAAAGTAAAAATTAAAATACAATGTTATTTCTCTCAACAATATTTATTAGGTTACATTTTTAAGAAGTAGGTTCAACTTTATTTAAAAATGAACGGTTTAGTGAAGAAACTTTTCAACTTACATTGAAAAATTCAAATTAACACATTTCTTTTGGTTTTGAATTTATATAACCTGACACTGTGATATGAAAATCAGGACTCTGTGACACCAGCTTGTAATTTCAGATATGTAAGAGGAAAACCTGGTATTATTAAAAGGAGAAAACATGACAGGCTGTGTTCATTAAGATTTGCAAATATGTTGCGAAGTTTCTGAATGGATGACTGGTGCCACTGGGAGGCAAAAGTCTGAGAAGAAAGAAACAGGAGTTTCTAACGATCAAATTTGACTTTCCAGGTTCTTTTTGGTTGGAAGTCTCCTCTGTTCCTTTCTTTAACCCCTGTTATACTCTTCAAATTTCACCTCATATCTTCAGATATTTCCACAGAAGATTTTCTACCCCCCAACATAGTCAAAGTCGACTGCTACTCACCTCACATAAAATTAAATTTATAAGACTCCATGGCAGTAAGGACATGTATCAGGTCTTATCTCATTACTATACCATATGACACTTTAGAAAAAAAAACTGATTTTTAAATTAGCTTTGTATTTGACCTCAAAGTGGGCACTTAACTTTATATAGCAGAAGGAAGCTGATAAGGAATGATGCATTCAGTAGAAAGTGGTCCAGGGCTTTTAGAAAAGGCATTCCTTCGTGCAAATTAGATATTTTCAGTGAGTTATTGTAGGATTGCTTCTATTTATAGTCTTTACATGCTTTAATAAAAGGTAACATTACTCCAGTTTTAACATCGGCTTTACATAGTTATCATTTTGTCCTCAAAGTAATCCTTTATAGCAGAGGTCACTAAAGTCACTTGTATTTAATATATGAGGCAAACAATTGATACTGAATAATTCAACTACCTTGACTTTGTCCTCATCATCAGATACTACATAGCAGAAATAAGACTAAAATCAAAATTATGATGTCAAGCTTATTGCTCTTTTTTCATATATATATATATATATATAAAATTTATTTATTTTTTTGTTGTTGAAAAAAATTTCTGCTTCCTCCCCGTTTCCCATTTCCCTCCACCTCCTCCTACTCCTCCTCCCCCCATTTCATTCCCCCTCCCTCTCAAGACTGAAGAGTAGTCCAGATTCCCTGCCCTGTGGGAAGTCCAAGGTCCTCCCACTTCTATCCATGTCCAGGAAGGTGAGCATCAAAACAGGCTAGGCTCCCACAAAGCCAGTTCATGCAGTAGGATCAAAACCTAGTGCCATTGTCCTTGGCTTCTCATCAGCCCTCATTGTCCGCCATGTTCAGAGAGTCCAGTTTCATCCCATGCTTATTCAGTCTCAGTCCAGCTGGCCTTGGTGAGCTCCCAGTAGATCAGCTCCACTGTCACAGTGGGTGGGTGCACCCCTCGTGGTCCTGACTTCCTTGCTCATGTTCTCCCTCCTTCTGCTCCTCATTTGGACCTTGGTAGCTCAGTCTGGTGCTCCAATGTGGGTCTCTGTCTCTATCTCCATCCATTGCCAGATGAAGGTTCTATGGTGATATGCAAGATATTCATCAGTATGGATAATGTCATTTCAGGTTCTCTCTCCTCAGTTGCCCAAGGTACTAGCTGGGGACTCTGGACACCTGCGAGCCCCTCTAGAGTCAAGTCTCTTGCCAACCCTAAGATGGCTCCCTTAATTAGGATATATACTTCTCTGCTCCCATATTCACCCTTCCTTTATCCCAACCATTGCATTCCCCCAAGCTCCCCCTATCCTCCCCTTCTCACGTTTCTCACCCCATTTCCCCTTACCCCCATCCCACCTCACCCCCAAATTCCTAGTTTTGCTCCGCAATCTTGTCTACTTTCCATATCCAGGCAGATGACTATATGTTTTTCTTTGGGTTCACCTTCTTATTTAGCTTCTCTAGAATCACAAATTATGGGCTCAATGTCCTTTATTTATGGCTAGAAACCAATTATGAGTGAGTACATCCCATGTTCATCTTTTTGGGTCTGGGTTACCTCACTCAGGATAGTGTTTTCTATTTCCATCCATTTGCATGCAAAATTCACGATGTCATTGTTTTTTTTACCACTGAATAGTACTCTAATATGTATATATTCCATACTTTCTTCATCCATTCTTCCATTGAAGGGCATCTAGGTTGTTTCCAGGTTCTGGCAAACTTATTGCTTTCAGTGGTCCAAGAGAGTTACATGTGAGATAAGGAACTCATAGTCTAAGAGAAAGGGATAAAAGTTAGTTCATATTTGCTATGCATTAATTTCCCCCCTGCTTTGTGTGTGTGTGTGTGTGTATGTGTGTGTATGAGAGAGAGAGAGACAGAGAGAGAGAGAGACAGAGACAGAGAGAGAGAGAGAAAGACAAAGAGACAGAGAGAGAGGGTTGAGTAGATCTTTCAGATCAGTTGGAACTGACTGAAGCTGCTGGTGTTAATTCTCCAGCTTCAGGAGCCAGCTGTAGGATTGTACCTTGTGAGAGCAGGTCATGTAGCAAGGGTACATAATCATAGACAACAACTATATCACCCAAATTTTTTCTACCATACCTCCATTGACCTCTGGGAGACTAGAAAGGATTGAATTTCAAGTCAATAAATATATCCAATAATGTGAACTGCTGGTAATTTAACATGGGCCTCAAGCCATGCTGGGGAAACCCTTATCTTAACAACTGAGATGTAACTGAAGTGTTTTGTTCGCTTGTTGTTTTTTTTGTTTCTTCACATCTAGCTTCTTGTGTAGGTGCAGTCCAACATGATCTGCTTCCTGGAGTAAACGGAGACTTATTAGAAACCACCTTTGCCCACAATATAGTCATTCCAGTTAGATGCAAAAATGTGCAAAAGATTGACAATGCCTGTCCTTTTGTGTTTCGGGAGGAAAAGCGTCCTCCTAGGAGCCAGTTGAAACCTGCCAAACTGACTTACTCATTTTATTCCCTAGAGTTCTGTTCTTCCTCCAACTAAATCATTTGGCTATACCCCATTGCAAGACTTCTTACTTTCCCTCTCTAGTGCAGAAAAATCACCTTAAAATCATGGAACTATCCCATTCCTCAGAGAAAATTTCTCCTACGTGTATCATGATTCTTGATTAACTCTTGCCATAATGGTTGTAAAATGAGTTTCCATCTCCAACACTTCCTCCAATTTACTAGCTTCCTTTTAGCAATTAACTGGAAATGAAAGAATTTCTTCTCCTGTTGTCTTTGATTTATCTACTTGCTCTTGGTGTAGTTTAATGGCTACTTTTAAAAATGGTTTATACTGGGCAGTGGTTGCACATGCTTTTAATCCCAGCATTCAGGAGACAAAAGCAGGTGGATCATAGTGAGTTTGAGGCCAGCTTGGTCTACAGAGTGAGTTCTAGAAGTTTTAGGACTGTTTACACAGAGAAACCTGTCTCGAAAAACCATAAATAAATAAAAAGTTTATAATTCCTGACTTCCCTGAAATAGTACAGCATTTCATCATTTTGCATTTGGTCAATGGCAGCCACTTCTAACTGGCACCTGTGTAACACTTACATGCTCTCATCATTTTGTGTTTCTTAGTGTTTCCTTATCTTAACAAGAAATGCTCCTAACCTCATCAAATTTATATTATTCCAGTTCTGGGAACCAAGCAGTATTTTACAGATGAAACACCCTTTAAATAGGAAGTACTCATAGAGATGAAGGTCTGGACATCAGCTGTGTTTACTTAGGCTAGGATGCACTTGTTTTGTAGTGAACACACATGCACATAGACACGAAAATACAGATGCAAATTTACAGTTTGGAAATCATGTCTTCTTTATAAATACCACCACTTTAAATTTACACTACAAGCTCCTTTTTATTTATTCCAAGTTTAAACTTTTATGTACCTTTTTTCACCGTGAGGACACAGAATTCAATATCTTAAACAGGCTCATTCATGCATTATATCTAGCATGGTTTCAGAATTTTGTCTATGACTTGAATTCAAACGTGCTTGATTTCTGCAATTTCTACCTCATAACCCATGCATTCTCCAGTTAAATGACTGTGGTGGAGTTCTTCCTTCTCCTCCATTCATTCTTCTGTCACTTTTGACCCCATCTTTTATCTCACCACACTCTTTTTTCCTGTCTCTTCTTTTGTCTGCCTGACTGCCTGCTTTTTCCCCTCTGTTCCTCAGTTCCTCCATTCCTCCCTTCCTTTCTTCATTCTTTCCTTCCTATCTGTCTGTCTCCCATGGATACCACCTACTGACCAACATAATACAGTGACTTTGATGCCTTCATCTTGATTCCTATGTCCCTGCCCTCTTTGTGTTCCTATGATTAATTCTCCTCTGTTTCTCTTTTATTTCCATGATTTTATATTAATGCTAATTGTTACTCTTCCAATAATTTCCTAAATATCTATTTATTTTCTTAAGTTTTGTCTTTTCCTTTTTGTGGCTTTTACATTACACATAGATTTCTAAGTCTCCACATTACTCACTGAGATGGGTCTCTAGTTTAAGTTTTAAATCAAAGACTCAAAGAGACAGAGGACTTTTTCATCTGTCTCCTTACACCACATGAAAGCCTCACTGGTTAGTGCGTGTCTCTTTCCTGCCTAAGCTGTATCTAAGAAGATAGAGCCAATGTTCAAAAATTAGGTAGTCTATAAATAATCAACTCCTGACATTTTCTATAGAAGGAAAGAGGGAAACTATAAGAGCAAACAAGGATGAAGAGAATTGTAAAGTTTGATGTCTTCCACATTTATTTTTTATCCAAAGTCAGAAAGTGTAGAATGCTTCTTAATTATTTATCTGGTTGCATTATTTACATGTAAAACAGAATGACTGCGTGAGTTAGAGTTTCTATTGCTGTGATAAAACACCATGACCTTGGGGACAAAAGGTTTTGTTTTGTTTACAGTCTCACAATAGAGATCTACAACACCAACTGAAGTCAGGGCAGGATCTCAAGGCCAGAGCAGATGCAGAGACCATGGAGCTAAAAGCAAATTTTGTCAAAAAATTTTATGAAAGCAAAAGAAACTAAGATATATGTGCAATTTACACACTAAACTTTTCTGTAGGTACATACATGTACCAGAAAAACAACATATATGGGTCGGTACTGCCTGTATTTTCAGAATTCCCTGGGATTGAATTAATGCATACATTATAGATGAGAGGGGACAAATTTGAAAGATTAGCCAAATTTTTGCTTCCAAATGATGAAAGTAAACACTTCTGCAAATAAATTTTGGAACTTTTGACCTTAATTAAGTGGATACAATATTTGTATTGTGTAGACAATATCAAGAACCCAAATGGAGCCACTTTGCTATGAGGTATAAAGGTCATAGTTCATCAAAATATACCCATTTATATGAGAATGGCTTTTGTACTTTGTTTTTTCAGTTTGTAATTATAAGATTAAGGAAAACAGGATTTGCTTGAAGGAAACGTTTATGCCCTTGGAGCAAATTTTTACTGCATTCATTAGAGATGTTTTAAATATGCCAACTAATTACAAAATTATTACACAAATCGGATTAGGTTTAATTACCAGTTCTTTTACATACTTTTTTGAACAACACTTTAAGCTGTATCATTGTCCCTGAATTGTACTCAACCAAATTCCTACCACCTTGTACTAAGGGATTTTATAAATGACAGACTTATAAAATTCATTGTTGTGCTTATTGTATTTTTTCTTTTAAGGATGTGCTTTAATATATTTCATGGTGTCGTTTTTATAAAGACCCATAGGAAATATATCTCTCTGGCTTTCATAGTAAGACAAACGGGCTTTGCCTGATTGTCTGATTTACTTTTGCCTTATGGGTCCTGTGAATAACAAACTCTGCCATGTTTCCCTGTATAGATGCTTCCTAGAAAGCATACAGCCAAGCATGTGACCCATCTCAGTGGGAGATGGATATATTTTGTGTACTTTACTCTTGACTCTACCTTCTTTCTTAATCTGTTTATCTTTGCTTTACTTTTATCATGAATTTTAAATGTGTTTTTATCTTGTTTTATAGTCTTTGTCTTTGCTTTGTACTTTAGATATTTCCTAGAGCCGTATTAGCATGCAAATAAAATAATAAATCTCATATTTTCCTCTCATAAAGATTGTACCAGCTTTATTTATCAAATTTTCTTTTTGTTTTATGGACCCGGATGAGGCAAAATAATTATAGCTTAGCTGATGGAACAAAGGACCTCCAAATTTAGTAGCTTAGAATTAAACTCTCAGAGTTTGCATTTATGATGATGTCACAGTCTGGATCATATTCTCAGAAAACATTCTACTTCCCTAGAATTTTCTATTCAGTCCTCTGTGCTGGACCAATGTGCTAGGCATGAGAAAATTGAGGCTAAGCAGAAGAGTTCGGGGCAGGTCTATAGGTAGCACACAGTGCTCATGTCCAGATTTCATTAGGACAAACCTATATAATGCTAGCACTATTAAGCATGGAGTCTCAGGAAAAGGGGATTTCTGTATATCTGAAGTCAAATCCAAAAAGTGTTGGCTGAACAGACCATGTCCTGAAACACAATCGTATATTTTCTTTCTAGAGTGACACAATGCAAACTGGTAGGCCTCAATACAAAGATTGTAAAGCTTCATCATTTTTCTGGTTGGTTTTCTGGCTTCTGTGCATTTGGCAGAGGTTGCACACTGCAAGTTCTCTGCTATATAGCCTCAGATGAGGATGACCAGACCTCAAGTCCAAATTTACTGTGGTTCCTTTGTTTGCTAGGTATGCTTCCTGAAGTGCTGACAGAAGGGATTCCTTGGCTGCAATGAGAACAACGCTATTTTTTTCTTTATTGGTAATATTTGACAGAAGGATTAATGAGAATAATTTCTAATTTAAAATTTTCAACTAGATGGTATTTCCATGACAACCCATTATTTGTGTCTTTTCACATATGCCACTTTTATTAATGTTTTCTTTGTCCAGCAGGGCTCCTATTCAAACATGTCCTATGGATCTAAAACAGAAATATAAGGGCTAGAGGTTGTATTTCAGTTGGTAGAGAGTGCTAACTCAAAACACTGATTTCAACCATCAACAGTGCAGGCCGTCAGCACGGTGGTGCACTCCAGAGAGCCCGGCCCTAGCTGGGTGGACACAGAAGTTCAAGTCACTCTGTGCTACAGCATGTTTCAGGTCAGCATGTGGTACAGAAGCACCAGTCTATTAATTAAGTCATGCATACACAATGATAAAAGCCTCCTGTGTAACTAGAATACAAACTCTTGGAAGGAAGGGAGCTTCTCATCTTTGGTTACTAATATCCAAACCATCCAGCACAAACACACTCAATGAGTATTTACTGAAAACAGTGACTTAATAAGATGTTTCATTTGAATTTAATCAAATACCTACCCTGAGTGTGTGAGCTTATGCATTTGTTCATAAGATCAATTTAAATGAAGTCTAACTTACATGTAATAAAAAATGGTGAGTTTTACCATTGTACATACTTACTAAGCAGAGACATAATTAAGATAGACCAGTAAATTACCTATACTTTAGTTATAACTTTAATTGTATGTCTTTATGGATTTTTGTATGCTAATTTGATATGCATATATAATGGGAATTATCCAAGCCATGTTCTATTTTTACCAGCATAGTTTTGAATTATGTATTAATTGCCTCTGAGTGCCATAGTTCTGGTGTCTGACTTCTCTCAGGGGAGAAGAACCTTACTTAATATCATATAAATGAGGTTTTAAAGTCAGGTTTGTTCACACTGAACTATCAATACTATGGGCCTGATAATTGTTTGCACAGGAAAATGTTCTCTATGTTATAGAATATTTAGCTCAATTCCCAGAATCTATTTACTAGATGCCAGTAATAATACTTATCAAACCCCACTTGCCCTCACTAACAGCTCATGCCAACTGAATATGCCTTCTAATATTTTCAAATCCCTCATAGAACACTGTTTTGTCTGGAAACCCATCACTCTATGGTCATTTATTTGAGGGTCACTCTGTCTCAACAAAGTGTGCTCTTTTTCTTAACAGTTCTGCTACAACAGCAGGTATTTAATGGTAGGAGGCTTTGCCTTTCTGTTTTAGACACAGTTACTTTGGGATCGATTATGTAGACCACAGTGCCAACCCTTACTAACAGGTGTAGCACACATCCAAAGAGTCAGTATCGTCTCTTATCCTCCTTCCTTCTGGTTCTTGTTTGTGCATTATGGCTACTTTATAAGTGTGTGTTCTCTAAGACCTATTCATTTAGAAGATAATGAACAGCCAGGTGAAGTGATTTATGTTTCTAATCTTAGCATTTTGGAGACAGATACAAGAAGATTATTGTTTGTCGCCAGCCTGGGCTACATAGTAAGCTCCATGCCATATTGGGCTACAGGGTAAATGTTTTAAGAAAAAATAAAGCAATAAACATGTCCTAAGCAGTTCAATCAGAGACAGACAATTAGCTTTTAATTAAGTGAGCTTTCACGCCTATCATTGTGCCAGGGAAGCAGTGACAGTTATGCTCAGCACAGAACCCCCAAGAATACATCATTGCACACCACCTTTTTCGAAAGCTGCTCTTCCACTTTTTTCCTATCCTGAGATCATGTGCTAAGGTAGTCCTGACTTCTTCATACTATACTCTGTTTGTATCATTTGGTTTTGTATTAAGCTCTTGGAAAGAAACTTTTAAAATATAGTTATTGTATCAAGACATTCTCAGCTTTGCTTTCCTTGTCTATTGGGTCTCCAATCATGAATTTCTCAGCTTTTTATTTAAAATTTTCTTCCACTTTGTGTGTATGTGCGTGTGTCTGTGTGTGTGTGTGTGTGTGCGTGTGTGTGTTCCTGTCCTCTCCAGAAGGCCCCATCATCACTTAAATGGGAATAAACTGATTTCCTAAATATCATTAAGAAAAAAATCTACAGAGTAAAAATAATAACAATTTTCTGTCTTTGATATTTTTCTAGATTTTTTTTCACTGACTTTGCCTAGTTAATCTCATATATCTTGAAAGTATTGAAAGAATCCGTTTCTTTAAATGCAATTAAAAGAATCAGTTCATTAAATGTAATTAAAATATCAAAATTAAAGATGTGAATAGATGGAGAGATGGCTCAGTAGTTAAAAATGCTTACTGTTTTTGGAGAAGTGTCAGGATCAGCTCCCAATACCCACATTTTGGGCTCCTCACAATTGCCTGAAAATCCAGCTCCAGAGGGTCTAACACCCTCTTCTGGCCTCCTGGGGCATACTGATCTATCTGATACACACTCACAGATGCACACAAATTCACATAAATAAAATAAAATAAAATTAAAATATTACATTTAGATGTAAACGAATATCCCTCTCATCAAATGAGGAAATCAGACTAATGAATATTGTGAAAGACTCTCTTCATACAGACAATTCATAGAAGAGTATTAAAGACAGAAATCCATCTCATTTAAGTCTATATTATTTGTTATATGTTCTAAATCTTTACAATTCACATTGAATTATTCCATTATACACTAGCTAAGAATGTACAGGTTATGAAATTGAAGTGTTGTTGAGAAAAGCATAGTCTTATTTATATAGCTCAGCTATCATCGTAAAGTTGACTTTTGCTATTCAATTTACTTTTCAATTGCAATTCCTTCCCCAACCTATTTATTACCAGGGATTTTCCAAGTTTTCAGAAATTCAAAGCAAATATTATTTTATCTTCATCCTTTTAGATTTTTCTGTAGAAATGGCTGATTAACTTTATACTCACATCTAAGCATCCCTGAGTATATATTTTGGAAGAAGACAGACAGGACATCAGGAGAACAAAAATTTCATTTGTTTTTGCTATAATTCACAAGAGAAAAGTAAAACCTTTTGTTTTTTAAATTAAAAACAAAAGTTTGGAAACATATTTTAAAACTGAAGAGGGATTTGTCTTTAATTTTTGCTTTAAGAACTTTCTTGGAGGTGTAATTACCTGAGGAAAGTAGCCATGATTGAAGCTTGAGAACTACAGGATTTGGGATATAGGGGTGGAAGCCAATTTGGGATGGAATGTACAGGTATCAGTTCCTTACCTGTATTGTTCTGTTTAACTCTTATTCTCCACTCCCTTTCTTTATCCTCCTTCTCCCCTTCCCTGTTTCTCCTCCACTCCCCTATCCTCCCCTTTCTTCTTCTTTCTGTTCCTTGTTCTTTCTACTTGAACACTGGGGATTTTGTAGAAAACTATAAACATCTAAAGTAAAAACCACATTAAAACTTTTAAAAACTTGAAAAGCAAAGGAGAAAATATCAAAAATAAGTGCTAAAGGCTAAGGATTCCAAAACTAGATATAGCTGGACAATAATATGGGAAATTTAGATGTCTGAAAGTATAAATATAAAAGAACTATGACAGGGTGAGTAGATAATTATAATTATGTCATAGAAAAAGTTTTCCCATAAACTAGACATCTTTTTCTTTCTTTCAGAGGCCACCATTCTTTCTGTACTTAACCTAACTTCTCTGAATTTTAGCAGTAATCTTTCCCCTGCCCCCTCAGCCTGGTAAAAGAGAAAGCCCCACTTCTATTAAACCCTATCCTCATCACACACTTATTTTCTGACCAACCTCTTTCTGTATGCATTGTTATTTGCTGATCAATTCAGCCTAGAACATGAGCTTTCTCTGATACTTTCTGTTCTACCTTTTTAAAGACCTCAGAGTTTTATTCAAAACATTCTATTATTAATTTTTAAAGCCATACCACAGAGCTATGAAAACTGCATGGTATTGGCATAAAACCCAGACAAGCTGATCAGTGTAATTCAAAGACCAGACATAAATCTACATATTCATACATTTATCGACACCGGGTTTTTGATAAAGAAAATACACAATGTAAAAAAGAAAACATAGTCAACAAATGGTGATGGTCTAACTGGATGTCAGCATGTAGACAATTGCAAATAGGCAGATATATATATATATATATATATATATATATATATATATATATATACACACACACTTGAGTATATACTCAAGTCCAAGTGGACCAAAGACCTCAACATAAAAGCAAGAACACTGCATCTGATAGAAAAGAAATTAGCAGATAGCCTTGAACTCACTGGCACAGGAGATAACTTCCTGAACGGAAAACCAAGGGCACAGGTATTAAGAACAGGAATTAATAAATGGGACTTCATGAAACTGAGAATTTTCAGTATGACAAAGGACACTGTCAATAAGAAAAATTGGCAGCAGATTGGGAAAAGATCTTCACCAACTCCATATGCCATATAGGGCTAATACCTAAAACATATAAAAAATTCAAGGCAGTAGATGTCAACCTCAACAAACCAAATAATCCATTTAAAAATGGAACTCAGATGAAAACAGAGGAATCTCAGATGGTCAAGAAACAAAGAAATGCCCAACATCCTTAGCCATTAGGAAACTGCAAATCAAAATGACTTTGAAATTCCATTTCTCATCTGTCAAAATGGCTGAGAAAAAACCACAAGTGACAGCTAGTGCTGTGAGGTTATGGAGTAAGGGTAACACTACTCCACTGCTGGTTGGAGTGTAAACTTGTACAACCGCTATGGAAATCCATATAGTGGTATTGGGTATCAATCTGCGTCAAGACACAGCTATACCTCTCTTGGACATTTATCCAAATGGGATATCCCATCCTACCACAAGAACATTTTCTCAAGCACGTTCATTGCAGTTTTATTCAGAATAGCCAGAAACTGGAAACAACCTAGATGTCCCCCAAAAGAAGAATGGATAAGGAAAATGTGGTACATTTGCACAATGAAGTACTACTCAGCTGTTAAAAACAATAACATCATGAAATTTGGAGGCAAATAGAATGAAGTATAAAAGATCATTGTAAGTGAGAGAATGCAGATCCAAAAAGAAAAGCATGGGATGTACTCACTTATACATGGACATTAAGGATCATTATGCTAAAATCCACAGACCCAGAGAAGCTAAGTACAAGGAGGATTTAAGGGGGAGGGCACATGGATTTACCTAGGGAGGGGAAATAGAATAGATTTTTCCATGTGGACTGTAGGTAGGTAGAGAAGGGAACAGGAGGGATCAAGCAGGGAGTGGGAGGGCTCCAGGGAGATAGTACTGGAATATAATATTGGATCTGAGGGACATTTGGGAGTGATATAGAAACCTAGAGGTGGAAACTCCCTGAAATCTATGAGAGAGACTCTAAAGAAGTTTTCTAGTAATGGGGAATATAGAGGCTGAACTAGCCGTCTTCTATAACCAGGCAAGGCACTTTGCAGTGGGACTGAGACATCAACCCAGCCACAAAATCTTCAATCTACAATCTGTTTGCCTTGAAGATTTGCTAGGGCAATGGTGGCACAGAGCTTGTGGAAATGTCCAATCAATGACTGGTCCAACTTGAGGCCCATGCTAGGAGAGGGAGCCCATGGCTGACCTTGCCTGGTTGGCCAGATACCAGAGGCAGAAATACCCAGAGATCCAGGAAGAACAAAACACGACAATGAAATGACTCCTAAAGATATTATACTATGTGTATAGTACTCATAGAATGGTGCCTAGCTCAACTGTCATCAGAGGGACATCATATATAAACAGATGGGAACAGATGCAGAAACCTACAGCCAAACTTCAGGCTTAGCCAGTGGAACCCCGCAGAAGAAAAAGACAAAGGATTGTAGGAGCCAGAGATGTCAACACCACCACAAGAAATGAGCCCCAGAATCAACTAAGCAGGGCCCATCTAGGCTCACAGAGACTGAAACAACAAGACAAACATGAACCCTGAGTGGGTCTGACCTAGGTTTCCTACATATACATATGTTTGTGTAGCTTGGTATTCTTGTGGAACTTCCAATAATGAGACAGGGGTGTGTCTCTGACTCTTTTGCCTGTGCTTGGGACCCCTTTTCTCCTACTGGGTTGCCTTGTCTAGCTTTAACATGAGGGTTTGTGCCCAGTCTTATTGTATCTTGTTAGGCTATGTTTAGTTGATATCCCTGAGAGCCCTGATTATTTTATTTATTTATTTATTTATTGAAGGGAAATGGAGGAGAAATTTATCTTAGGGACAAGAGAAGATGAGGTGTGGAGAGTGAATAGGAGGTGTGGAGGGAGGGGAAGCTGCAATCAGGATGTAATAAATGAGAGAAGAATAATATAAGTTTAAAAAATGAAAAATGGCGGAGTAGGCTTCAAAGAGTTATCAATCAAACAGGACAAAATAAAAATATGGTAAGATAAAACATAATCCACAACAGAAGGAAAAGAACCCTAAGAGCATTTACAAGAATCAGTGACCCATAACCTCAGAGTTCCATAATAATATTAAGCTTATAACAATAATATATACACAGAGGAGCTAGTGCAGACCAGTGTAGGTCCTGTGTTTGTTTCTTCAATCTATGTTAATTCTTGTGAACTTTGCTCAGTTAATTCAGAGAACCTCCCTCTTTGCTGTCCTCTATCCTCTCTGGGTCATATATTCTTTCTGTTCTCCAGGGTTCTCTGAGCTCTTAGGGCAGGGAATTGATGGAGACCATTTAGAACTGTGTGTTTCAAGGACTCCCCTCCATGTAATGTCTGGTTGGGGGTCTCCCCATCTGTTCCCATATAAAATATCATTAGGAGTCATTTTATTTATACCTTTTTTGACCAGTTACGTTTGATTTTACCCTAAGTCTCTGGACTATCTGCTGCCTGGATCTTGGTCACCTAAGCAGTGTCCTTAAGTTCAATCTCATGGAGTGGGTTTTAAGTAAAATCAGACATTGGTTGGCTTCCTCCCACATGCTGTGTGCTAGCATTGCTCCAGCATACCTTGAAGGGAGGGCAGATTGTAGTTTAAAGATTTTGCTGCTGGGTCGGTTGGTGTTTACATTTCTCCTTTGGTAGCCTGCAGAGTATCTTTCTATCCGAAGACACTAGAAATTAAAGGTGAGGGCTTCATATAGATACCAACTAGGCTTCTCCACGTTCAATGAGTTGTGTGGGTGTTGACTGCTGTAACAGGGCCCCACTGCGGTAAAGCCAGGTACACTGAACCTGATAGAAGTGGAAGCTGAAGATAGCCTTGTCTTTGAATTTTGAGACAAGTAACAAGTGGGCCTCAGACTCGTTTTATAACAAAGGATGACCTTGCATTTCTGATTTTCTTATCTCTACCTACTGAGTACTTGGATTATGAGTGTTTTCTATAAGCATGGTTAATTCAGTACTATGGGTCAAGATTCCTCAATGCTAGGCATTATCAACTGAACTACATCCCAAGCTTCATCCAATGGTGGTGACAGTTTTACATGTTAATCTGAGGACATGCATATTTGCTGACAAAATTTTCTTCCCCTAGTGGAAGGATGAAAATAAAATCCACTTCCTGAATTGCTGTAAGAAACTCAGGAATTTTAGAGGCTTGATTTTCTATAGTCTATGATCAGGATCATACCCTGTGGTGTATGAAGGCAATATCTATTTAAATAAAACTGTAAGAAAATAATGCATTGATTCTTTCAGCTTTTAGCTCTATGCTGGTACATACTAACCCGACCCTTCTTTGTACGTCATACACCAAGGTTTCAAGACACACACTTTACTGCTTGGGGAGAAGTGGGGAGTACATTTGTATGAGATTGAAAATGAATGCATAAATGTATAAATCATTGCCATTTTATTGGAGTGCTAATGTTCTCTAAAAAAATTTCCAGGTTAGTAGTAATTAAATGTCTAAGCAAAAGAGCTGAAGTATTTACAGATAATTTCAGAAAATATGAAAAGGACAAGGTTTCTTTCAATGCCATTTTACTGAACTAGGAGACAATCATTGTTTAGGATAAAGTTTAGCAGTCATTCTATACTTTGCAGGTGTTAAAAAGTTTTGGAAAATTTTATGCGCTAGGTTTCTTTCCTTGGCATTAGTACAACTATATAATTTTCACTCCACGTTTTAGATTTACACGTGTATTAAACATTTAAATTGCATCTTCTATAGTAATTCTGAAAGACTTTTCGGTTTCTTTGTAGTAAATAAAAAGGTATACTGAACTTGAAAATAAAAGCAAACATGGCTACATTGAACTATTCCCATTCCTTTCAAATAAACCACTGTAAAAATGTAATTCAAAGAGAAATTTAATGTATCTATGTGGAGCACTAAGTGTTAGTTTTTTTATGCATGAAGACTAAGCAATGACTAAAATGATGTGCTAAGATAAAAACATGACAAAAGTGAAATGTAAGTCTTAGGTAAAATAGTTACCTTGTATGTGATATACAGATAACTGAAACAACAATATAGATTTTGGCACCAATCTTTTTCGTTTTAAATTTATTTATTGTTCCATTCAAAAATTTACACTTCCTTCCTTCCTCCCATTTCCCTCCTGCTCCCCCACTTACCCTCCTCTCTTCTTAAGAGAGGGCAGGATCTCTGCCCTGTGGGAAGTCCAAGGCCCTCCCCGCTACATCCAGGCCTAGGAAGGTTTGCATCCAAATATAGGGTCCCAAAAAGCCAGTACATGCAGTAGAAACAAGTCCCCAGTCAGCCCCCATTGTCAGCCACATTCAGAGAGGTTTGATCGCATGTTCATTCCGTCCTGGTCCAGCTGGATTTGGTGAGCTCCCATTAGCACAGGCACACTGTCTCAGTGGGTGAACCGAGCCCTCGCAGTTCCTTGCTCATCTTCTCCCAAGGTCCAGTTGAAGAGCAGATTTTGCCACCAATCTTAAGGATCCGTTTTACTTTCCTTTGGCCATCGATATATTCACGTAGTACATTTCAAGAACTCACTACTTAAAATAGTCAACAAAACTAAATACAGATATCGCCAAGCTTAATCGTACAAAAAGTTATTTTTTCTTGAATGAGATGTATTTTAAATATTGATTAGTAACCAGTCATTTTCAAATGAGAGAATGCTGTCTTCTGCATATTTAAAAGCTTCCAGCGGTGCACACTCTGTGAATAACAAATTGCTTAAATATTAAAGTAACAGATTCTAACTTAATTGATTTTCAGTTAACAATACAGAAAGATGATATTTACACCATCTACATATTTATTAGTAATATTTGCAGTATCTTTTGTGTACTCAAAAATTAGGTACATTTCACTACAGAACCAGAAATAATGAATCATGACTTTTTATTATATATTATGTTTTCTTTTAAATATATGCCTATCTTTTTCAATTAAAAAGTGAATGGACTATATAATTAAATTATGAAGTGACTCAGGGAATTTCCTACTAAGCTGTACATTTTAAGAGGACACATTCTTTTGCTGACTAAAGGTGTGTGTATGTGGCAGTACAGTGTGATCTGAGTGCTAATTGCAATGCTCTTGACTCTGTACTTCTGCAGCCAGAGGGTAGAAGAGAATGCTTTGGAAAGTGTTCAACACTTAATTACCTTAATTCTGAAGTTTTCCAAATGAATGCCAATAATTTTTAATCATTTGAATAAAAACTTTTGTTTTATACACAGTACACATAACATATCAGAACTAATAAATATGTAAATGGGAAAAAGAAAATGTTCAATAATTTTTAGTATTGCATCTTTTTTTTTACTACCAAATTAAAACTGCCTCATCGGTTATGTTAGTAAATATTCTTGCATACTTATGCATAAATGGTACCAGAAATCATAAAGAATTATGGGTGTTTTTATTGGATTTTAATTACTATTCTGCATAGCTTTGAACTATAAAGTCATTGGGAAAAATGAAGCGGAAAGTGAAGCAGAGTAAGGCGGTAGAACTTTGTAAGAGAACCATGTTCTCCTGTTAGCAACTCATGTTTCAATATCTTTTCTGATTCTTAAGTTCTGTCTTTAAGGATAATAACACAGGAGCAACGATTCAAACTACACCAAGGGGATTGTCAAACCTGTGAAATCACTGATCCAGCTGCTAGCTAGTCTCTTTCTGATAATGACACCCAGTCATATGGTGCAAACACATGGATAAAATCTGGAAGATCAGAGTTTTCATCGATTTCCTAATTGAATTTATTCTAGACAAATTCCCATGTATATAACAAAAGAGTTGCTAAAACCATTAAATTTGTAGTAGCCTTTGTACATCAATAACTAATAGGAAGAGAATGTATTAACAAAAAGTGAGATTGTACCCACAGCTAGAGATCAAACAGTGGACCAGCACAGTGACCTCGCCAAGAAGGAGGTAGTGAATGCAGGTGGGGTTTTCCTGTCTTGATTGCCTGCTCCAAAATAACCACACCAAGGCTTAATATTAATTATAAATGCCCAGTTGAAGCTCAGGATTATTCCTAAATAGCTCTTACAATTTAACCCATATCTATTAGTCTATGTACTTCCCTGAGGCTGTGGCTTTTAACTCTGTTGCATGTTGTGTGTCTGACTTGTTCCATGTTTGTCTGGCAACTCCTCTGACTCTGCGCTTACTCTTCTTGTCGTTCTTCCTGTATCAGGCTGTCTCACCCAATCTCTTCCTGCCCAATATCATGTAATCAGCTTTTTATTAACAATGAGAGCAATGCATATTTATAGTGTACAAAGATTGTTCCTCAGCAGAATCTGATGTATGTATTAGTTACATAAAGTTTTTCCATGTTGTAACTTAGAAAAATGTGAAAGCATAAAGTATACAACTAACTGGCTCATTAAGAACAGTGCACGGAAACAATTTAAACTACTCTTTTCTGGCTTCCAAAAAAAAAGAAAAAGGGAAAGAGAATCTAATCTTCAGATTTCAAGAAAACTTTAGAAGAATAACAACTCTTTTTTTCTTTAGTTAGTAATAATTTCCAATATAAGATATGGCATTAACATGCAAAATTCAAGATGTTATTGTTTTTTACTACTGAGTAGTACTCTAATATGTATATACTCCACACTTAGAAAACACTATCCTGAGTGAGGTAACCCAGACCCAAAAAGATGAACATGAGATGCACTCACTCTTAATTGGTTTCTAGCCATAAATAAAGGACATTGAGCCTATAATTTGTGATCCTAGAGAAGCTAAATAAGAAGGTAAACCCAAAGAAAAACATATAGTTACCCTCCTGGATATTGGAAGTAGACAAGATTGCCAGGCAAAAATTGGGATCTTGGAGGTGGGGTGGGATGGGGGTAAGGGGAGATGGGGAGAGAAAAATGAGAAGGGGAGGATGGGGCGAACTTGGGGGAATGGGATGGTTGGTATAAAGGAAGGGTGGATATGGAAGCAGGGAAGTATATATCTTAATTAAGGGAGCCAGCATAGGGTTGGCAAGAGGCTTGACCCTAGAGGGGTTCCCAGGTGTCCAGGGAACTGTCCCCAATTAATTCCTTGGGCAGCTGAGAAGAGGGAACCTGAAATGGCCCTATCCTATAACCATACTGATGAATATCTTGAATATCACCATAGAACATTCATCTGGCAATGGATGGAGATAGAGACAGAGACCCATATTGGAGCATGGACTGAGCTCCCAAGGTACAAATGAGGAGCAGAAGGAGGGAGGACATGAGCAAGGAAGTGAGAACCACGAGGGGTGCACCCACCCACTGTGACAGTGGGGCTGATCTATTGGGAGCTCACCAAGGCCAGCTGGACTGGGACTGAAAAAGCATGGGATAAAACCGAACTCTCTGAACATGGCGGACAATGAGGGCTGATGAGAAGCCAAGAACAATGGCACTGGGTTTTAATCCTACTGCATGTACTGGCTTTGTGGGAGCCTAACCACCTTCCTAGACCTGGATGGAGTGGGGAGGACCCTGGACTTCCCACAGGGCAGGGAACCCTGACTGCTCGTTGGACTGGAGAGGGAGGGGGAGAAGAGTGGGGGAGGGAAAGGAGAGTGGGGGGAGGGGGAGGGAAATGGGAGGCTGGGAAGAGGTGGAAATTTTTTTCAGTAAAAAAAAATTAAAAAAAAAGATATGTCATTAAAATATATATCAAATCCATAAAATATCAAATTTTATGGAAAAGGTGACAAAATTATACAAAATAACTTTAAAAAAGAATGCTTATCTTACAGTTTTGCTAAACACTGAGTCTTCTGAAAAAAGAAAACAAACAATCAAACAAAAAAAAAAAACACTTTCCAAGTTGTATAAGAGATCTAAGTTGGAAAACACCTTCACTAAAAAGAGTTGTGTACATGGCCCTGCTACAGGTCAATCCATACTGGCTTGGAAGGTATTGCACTACCTAGGTTGAGTGTAGACTGAGTACACAATGAAAATAGGTCATTGACTCAGCAATTTTCTATGGATAAAATGCTGAATAAGAAAATGAGTGAGTTGCAGATGTAGGGCATTTCCTATTAAAATATAAAAAGTTCCTCAGAAGTCCAAATCAAGAGCAGTGAATATGCTATTCACAGGGGGTAGAACTGGGCCTTAATCCAGAAACTGGCTAGGAATATGTACAACAATTTCAAAATTATTGTGGAGGTGCTGAGGTCCAGTACCAGCCTGAACCCTAAATTATCTCTTGGACCAACAGAGAGTCATGGGAATAAAGATACAATTTACATGGCTTTATCAGGAGATTTTGAGTTCATATCCTGAAAATTTTTCCCTGTGTTTATTCTCCAAACAGCTTTTAAACCAAAACTTAAACTAAGGGGGAAATTCATTAGCATTCTGTTTCCTAGGTAACCAGGTGAATGGCTGAGGTCACGTCCACACCTATCTATGCCTGCTCTGTCATGTCTTCCTATCTTCCTGCTCTGTATGACAGCTCTGTCATGCCAACTCGGTTACGTAGGCTGAATAAACATCTCTTTTCCAGGCATCCTCCAAATTACAAAGAAGGAGCGCAACAACATTAGCATATCCTGACCCTCTGAATGGATGACATCAGTGTGGAAGTGACCACTTGCTCTGTGGCAGGTTCAAACTGACCTGAAATTCTGACCACCATGTGAAGTATAAATATGGGCCTTCTAATATGGCCCTGCATGGAGGAATGATTTCTTTGTTATTTTCCTCCTTTCAATGGACACATGTATAACAGTGTATATAGTAGATAATTAATTCAGTTCATGGGTTTTCAATGAAGTTATCCTGATCCCAAGGAGATTCATCTATACCAATATTTGGTTTATGTAAAAAGAATATACTCTTATCTGAGCCTATTGTTGTAACATGCGGTTTTTGAAGTCTTGTATCCATAGCTTGTGAGTCCAGCTCATAACACTATCTCCCATGGTTTAGGTCAGATGTTATAGCTTAGTGACGGAAACTTAGAAACTTCTTATCTGAGGGGTTTTGGAATAAACTCACACATGTGCTGAGTCATTTTTTCTTCTGCTGGCTCTTATTCTACCTTTGTAACTTCTTGTTCTCTTTTGCTTAAATTCTGTGTTCCAATTCTCCCTCTTCTCTGTTCACATAGTCTAAATATACTTTTTACAGGAGGCTTGAAGCAATAATAAAAAAAAATACAAGAATTACCTCTCATTTGTCAAAAGTACATTCCCTTGGGTGAGCAAGTGCAGAACACTTTACCATGGCAATGTAAAATTTCAAGACTTCTGTAGTAAGACTGTGAACGGATGGCAGTGGTACAGAACCCAGTGAGATAAGCTATGAGACATAGTATATTTTTTATCAGTTACACTTGGCAAACAAAGAATTGACACCATATTTCGGGCTTGTGTTAGAAACCTTGTTTAGTTACCTAGGTCCATTTACAAAAACCTCTAGTCTATTTTGAACTTGCTCTGAGATAAACATGAGCTAATAGTATACAGTTTATCTTAGACTGAGTATAAATTTGTTATTTTCTTGTGTAGTTTGAGTAAAAGGAACAGAAAGGGCTTTTAAGTGCTTTGCAATCCTCATGGGACAATAAATCTAGTTAAGAAACATATCCTAATATGTTTACTATATACCAACATGATACAGATAATGAGAAATCATCTTCCTGACTATCCACAGATAGATATGTGCCCAGTTGATGGAATATTTTTATTAGATAAATACACAAGTGATGGAGGAAGGTCATTGGTTAAGTAATAAAGAAACTGCTTGGCCCATTTCTATCTAGCCTCTTCTAGGCTAACTCTCGCACCTGGACTAGCCCATTTCTTATAATCTGTGTAGCCCATGAGGTGGCTTACCAGGGAGATTCTAGCCTATGTCCATCCTGGGTCGGAGCTTCATCGCGTGTGTCTGCCCGGGAGCAGGGAGCATGGCGTCTCTGCTCCAGAGAGCAGAGCTGTCGAGTCTGAGCTCACTTCTTCTTCCTCCCAGCATTCTGTTCTGTTTACTCCTCCCAACTATGTTTTAACCTATGGGGCCAAGCAGTTTCTTTATTAATTAACCAATGACCTTCCTCCATCACACAAGCAGTGCAAAAACATCCAAAGATATTTTTAATGTAGAAATGACTGACTCCTGAAAGAAAGTACAGACAGAGACAAACAGTTATCTACTGCCAGTGACCCCATGGTCATGCCCACTGGGACTCCCTATCAGAAAATTGCTGCTATGTCAGCCTATTGAATACTAGTTGTCATCTGCTTTCATCTCCCATGGCCGGCCATTGACAGCCATGGGAGAAGATGAGAATATATTTATAAGAGCTAGCAAATACAAATGAAGTGACTTGTTAGATAGCATCAGGCGTCAAAGTGTTACCATGTTAAGTCTTATGTTGACTGGAAGATAGTATCATCATTTAATTTCTGGATTTCTTTGAGTATCTATTCAGAAAATGCTGACAAAGAAAATTAAATATTTGACCTATGCTCATCTTTCTGTCACTTGACAGCACACATACTTATGTAATATTCTCTAACAAATTGCATCACTTCCCATTTTAAACATCTTTGCTGAATTACTATGGCTTTACACAGGATGGTTATCACAAACCTAATAAATTTTGCTTTTTGTAATTGAAAGGAAGACTGTGACAATAAATAATAATTTGACAGCACCACACCTGTACAGTGACTATCTCAGGCAAATGGATCTCAGATATAACCTTTATATAGGCATTATATATGCCTGCTTTTTATTTGCAACTATAGTGTTGAATAGATGGAAAGATGAATTCATGTCATTTCTTTTAGAACACTTTCTCAGTTTCTTAAATATGTAGAAACAGTATCATAAGAACTGTGCTTGTTAGTATAGATTCTATGTGAGAAAGTCTAAGGCAGGAATTCATGTTTTTTTTTTTTTTTACTCATGGAAGTTAAGAGTAAAGAAAAGAGTGAAACAATCTGAGAAAGTGAGTAGAAGGCATATTGATATAATAGAGGGCCACCCAACTATCATGAATTCATATAGAATAAATGATCTCTTATGAGAATGGTAGTGCTATGGCTGTTCACAGATAATATGTGGCTGTTCATTATCTAATATGATAAGAGGTATATTAGAGCTTATGGGTTCCATACCAAAGTATCATGAGCATGGCTGCTAAAATATCAGAAATTGCTTCCTGTGAAGCTCAGGAGGCTAAAGGACACAGTCAAAATGTGAGCAGGGTCACGGACCATTCTAACCCACAGAGTTCCTTTTTGTTTTTACATATTTTGATTTTGTTACTTGCTGGTGATTCAAGGTTTTTATTGACTGCCAAAAGTAACATTTAAATATATGCCCTTGCCGACTTATTGCTATCTTCTTAGGTGCCTTTCCTTTGTCACATGGCACCCTTCTTACATATTTTATGTAACAATTTCTCTATTTGGAAAGTCAAGTGGATTAGAGTCTACCCTTACATCCACATTCACTTTGATTGCATGTACTAATAATCCATTCCAGACTAGCAACATTAATTGAAAGCATCTGCCCATTCTCCATTTCTTCAATAGTTTGTACTTTAGAGATGCTAAAGATACGTTGTGAATAATTTTTCCAGTCCTATTTTTGTGTTTGTATACCTTTTTTAGAAAATATGTCTCCTTTTCTTATACTTAGGGAAAGGCTAACCCTTACTAAGATGCAGCATGGGGGTAACCTTCCCTCACCATGTCACCCTCTCTATACCAAGACACTTCATCCTAGATTAGATTCTTTAATTTATTCAAAATTAATGACTATTATGTGATACAAAGTTAGATGTTAGATATTACGGTAGGCTTTAATAATATAGACCTAATCTTAAAATAATTGTTGTGTAGTCATTTCCTCCAATCAAGACTTCCCTCCTGGAGAAGGGAGGGAGGCTGGTAAGACTTAAGATTTAAATGAACCATACAGGATATATAGAACTTCTGAAACTTAGGAGCTTCACATAGCAACTCCCCAAAGTCATATAAACTGCAACTGCTAAAGAAATGAAATGCTCTAACTGGTCAAGCTGTACATAGCCTGCAGGCATACAGTTTTTGTGTCCTTACCCATTGCAAAGTGAGCTTTTCAGTATTGATACTGCCTTTTGGTTATCCAGTTTCTTTGGAGTAATTCCAGTAAGTTCACTGGTTTATCAAATTAAACTTCATTGACATTTTCTTTAGTCAATAGTTGACATCCTATCTGTGAAAGAGAGACATTTGTTTTTGTTTTTTAGAAAGGAAAGTTACACAATTAATTACAGGTTAATGGGAAAGACTAAATATATTTTAAATAATGTCTAGTAATAGTTACTACATGCTATATCAACAAAGACAGAGTATTATATAGGTCATGGCATGACAGGTATGCCACTACTCATGAAGATGTTCATGAACTAAAGGCAAAAATTTAAAATACAAAAGTGTTCGTCAATCTTAAATTGGGAACTTGGGGGTAGGAGTGGAATGGGGGTAAGAGGAGATGGGGAGAGAAAAGTGAGAAGGGGAGGATGGGGAGAGCTTGGGGGAATGGGATGGTTGGGATGGAGGAAGGGTGGATATGGGAGCAGGGAAGTATATATCTTAATTAAGGGAGCCATTTTAGGGTTGGCAAGAGACTTGACTCTAGAGGGGTTCCCAGGTGTCCATGGAGATGTCCCCAGCTAGTTCCATGGGCAGCTGATGAGAGGGAGTCTGAAATGGCCCTATCCTATAGCCATACTGATGAATATCTTGCATATCACCATAGAACCTTCATCTGGCAATGGATGGAGATAGAGACAGAGACTCACATTGGAGCACCGGACTGAGCTCCCAAGGTCCAAATGAGGAGCAGAAGGAGGGAGAACATGAGCAAGGAAGTCAGGACCATGAGGGGTGCATCCACACACTGAGACAGTGGGGCTGATCTGTTGAGAGCTCACCAAGGCCAGCTGGACTGGGACTGAAAAAGCATGGGATAAAACCGAACTCTCTGAACATGGCGGACAATGAGGGCTGATGAGAAGCCAAGGGCAATGGCACTGGGTTTTGATCCTACTGCATGTACTGGCTTTGTGGAAGCCTAGCCTGTTTTGATGCTCACCTTCCTGGACCTGGATGGAGTGGGGAGGACCTAGGACTTCCCACAGGGCAGGGAACCCTGACTGCTCTTTGGACTGGAGAGGGAGCGGGAGGGGAGTGGGGGGACCGGGAGGGAAATGGGAGGTGGGGAGGAGGCAGAAATTTTTAATAAAATAAATAAATAAAAAAAAACAAAAGTGTTTCAAACCAGGTATTTTTATAAATCTCCCAGTTTTTGATTTTATATATTTTATACCTAGTTACTTGTGCATTTCTTAATTCACTAATTAAATCATTTATTCATGAAAGTCAGCAAGTACTTCTTCTACAGTTGCATGCTGAGAGAAGTTCTGTCAGACATATGCCTGAACTGTTATGAAACAAACATTAAGAATGAGACATGCTTGTCTTCAAAGTTAATATAGCAAACTCTTATTTTGAATTGTTGATCAAGATGTATTTATCTACAATTGATTAGTTCCCTAGGAAAAAAAAGCTATCTGTCTGTAATTTGTGTATCTCAAAGTAGTCTATAAATATCTTAAAGGTAGTTTTTGTAAACAGATAATTTAGAATGTCTGCAATTAGACTTGCAAGCAATGGTTGTCTGCAACAGTAATTTCCTTGTCTTAATGGCAATAAGCAGATCATTATATTTTAAAAATTATGTCACCCACTAATCCTGTTTATAATACCACTTTTACTTCAGAACCTGATAAAATACTTTCTACTAAGAGTGTAGAAAACTACGAATAGAAATATTAACTTAGAAAACTGACACAAAAGCTTCCAAATTTAAATGTCCAGAAGAAAATTTTATTTTAATATCAACCTTAAAGTAATGATTTTGAGGTAGCAACATGTTTGCTACTTGTTAGTTTGAGGTTTATATTAATGATATTAATGGGTATTATTGTACCAGATCATCCTGTTTCTTATGTCTAAAATAGTAAGATGATAAGTTAATCACTTTAGTTGACTTCTTTTATTACAGTCAAACTTTGTAGAATGCAATAATGATCAAACAGGAATATCTGATTACAAGGCGGAATATTCATTTCTTTCTTTCCAAAGTAATCTAGAACAGGGTTTTCCTGTGTTCTAGAGACAAAGATATAATACAATATTTTAGTTTTATGCATCACTTGTCTTTTCACTTATTCAACTCTACTACTATAGTGGGAAAGCAGCCATAGGTAATTCCTACAAAATGATCCAAACAAATTTTTATTAATAATAATAATTGAGAAGTCATACTCTGTGTATGGGATGTTATAATTTGCCAAAAAAGTATATTCTTTATAGAAAAATTCTGAAACCTAAAATGTATAGTGTCATATGAAGGTCTTTTAAATCCAGTAATTGTACAATGAGTTCAAAATATAAGTATTATATATAAGGAAAATAAATGTGCAATAGAAAATAAAGTATATGTATTATGTGGACAGGATCCAAGGCTCTCTTAATTCTAAGACAATGTCTAATACTGTGCTTACAAAAAGTAGAACCGTAGTGAATAACTTCAAACAGTAAACTACAGCATATACTATTTGTACATAACATATATTGTAACTCTTGTTGCATTGTTTTATATATATGAACATATATGTAAAACTATTTTTATACAATTCATATATACATTTATGAGTGACTCAGTGAGAAGGATAATTCCTCTGAAATGCATTGTTAGATGATTTCAAATAGTGTGTCCATTGTATGGTATAATTATACAAACCTAGAAGGCATAGTCTATTACATACAAGCATACCTAGTATACCATGTATACTATGTCATTGATTCAAATGTTATCACACAACCCTTGATTGTATTTATATTAACAATAAATATTTGAAAAATAATGAATACATCAATAAATATCTGTGTATTAATGACTTTAAGTTAACATTGACATGAATATAGAAGTGAGTGATACAAATATTCATATTTTATAAATGCATTGTTTTCATATATTTATGAAGATTTTCTTCCATTGTGTGGTATGTATTTTAAATTTTGTTTTATGCATTTTTTTATTTATTTTTGCCTGTTATCTTGACAAGGCCTTACTCTGGATATCTTATTGGTTTGAAGTTCACTCCATGGACTAGATTGTTCTCAAATTTGTAACAATTCTACCTCCTCATCTGAGATTGCAGGAGTACATCACCATGACAAGCAGATTAGAAATTATTATTTTTTGTGTGTATGTATGCATGAACATGCAATGGCAGGCATTTTCAGGTAAGAAAGTTCTTCGGATGTAATTCTTTCCTTCCACTGTAAATTCTGGGCATGACATACTACTCATCAGGCCTGAGTGATAAGTGTTTTCTACCCACCAAGCCATGTCACCAGATCTCCAGAAAAATTTTAACTGTATCTTTGAAAGCAAAAGTATTTATTTATTTATATATTCATTTATATCTATCTATTATCTGTGTTTCTATGTATCTATCATCTACATATCTTTGTATCATTTATGCCTCTCTGGGGTGAACTCACTATTATTGATTAGCTCCTGTCCTAGTTTCATTTCTGATGCCATGATATAAGACCCTGGCAAAAAGGAAACTTTGAAAAAAGGGAATTAGTCTTGCTTTTAATTACAGTAATTGAATAGTTATATAAATAATTGAACAATTACAACCGATTATTATGGTAAAGTCAAGGTACAAACTTCAGTACGGTAACATTACACACACATTAATGGTAAAAAGCAAGGAAAGAATACACAACCTCACTTACTTGCTTGCTCAGGACTAAGTCTAGAGCAGTAGTTCTCAATCTTTCTAATGTCATACTCATTTAATACAGTTTTTTATGTTGTAGTGATCCTAAATATGAAATTATTTTCATTGTTGCTTCATAACTGTAATTTAGCTACTATTATGAATCATAATTTAAATATTTATTTTTCTGATGGTCTTAGGCAGTCCCTGTGAAAGGGTTGTTTAGCCCTCAAGGGGGTCATAACACACAGATTTGAGAACTGTGAGCCTAGAGTGTGAGTCCTCCCACTCTCAGCTGAGGTGTCCTACATTAAAAAATTGGAAGAATCCCAAGCAAATATGTTCACAATCCAAACTGAGCTAGATTTTTTTTCCTTTACAAGTCTTTGCACATATACTATGGTTTCTGGTTTTGTGTACTCATGGAATGTCTTTTTTTCTGGTGTGTTTTTCAAGACATGGTTTCTCTGTATAACAACCCTAGCTGTCCTGGAACTAGATCTTGTAGACCAGGCTGACCTCGAACTCATAGAGATCTGCCTGCCTCTGCCTCTGAAGTGCTAGGGTGAAAGGCATGAGCCACCAGTGACTGGTCCATATGTGTCTCTCAATCTATATGTTTTTATTTGTTTGTCTATTTTTCATATTTCAGTTTGTTTGTTTTTGTTTTAGCTTATTTTATTTTATTAACATTCTTTACATTACTGTTTGTATTCTAAGAAGAGAGAGAAATGGTGACATAAGGAGGATGAGCATGACCTTAAGTGTCTTTTGGCCATTTGAACTTCTTCTGTTGAGAATTCTCTGTTCAGTTCAGTGCCCCATTTTTTAATCGGGTTAATAAGCATTTTAAAGTCTAGTTTCTTGAGTTTTTTTTTTATATATATTTTGGAGATCAGACCTTTGTCTGTTGCAGGGTTGTTGAAGATCTTCTCCCAGTCAGTGGGTTGCCTTTTTGTCTTAGTGACAGTGTCCTTTGCCTTACAGAAGCTTCTCAGTTTCAGGAGGTCCCATTTATTCAATGTTGTCCTTAATGTCTGTGCTGCTGGGGATATATGTAGAAAGTGGTCTCCTGTGCCCATATGTTGTAGAGTACTAACAAGTTTCTCTTCTATCAGGTTCAGTGTGTTCATATTGATATTGAGGTCTTCGATCCATTTGTACTTGAGTTTTGTGCATGTTGATAGATATGGATCTATTTTCATTCTTCTACATGTTGACATCCAGTTTTGCCAGCACCATTTGTTGAAGATGCTTTCTTTCTTCCATTGTATACTTTTAGCTCCTTTATCAAAAATCAGGTGTTTATAGGTTTGTGGTTAAAATCCGGGTCTTCTACTCGATTCCATTAATTGACTTCTCTGTTTTTATGCCGATACCAAGCTGTTTTCAATACTGAAGCTCTGTAATAGAGTTTGAAGTCAGGGATTGTAATGCCTCCAGAAGTTCCTTTATTGTATAAGATTGTTTTGGCTATCCTGGGTTTTTTGTTTTTCCAAATAAAGTTGATTATTGTCCTCTCAAGATCTGTGAAGAATGTTGATGGGATTTTAATGGGGATTGCATTGAATCTATAAATTGCCCTTGGTAGAATTGCCATTTTTTTTACTATGTTGATCCTCCCAATCCAAGAGCAAGGGAGATCCTTCCATTTTCTGGTATCCTCCTCAATTTCTTTCTTCAAAGACTTAAAGACTTAAAGTTCTTGTCAAATAGATCCTTCACTTCCTTGGTTAGAGTTGCCCCAAGATATTTTATGCTATTTGTGGCTATCGTGAAAGGTGATGCTTCTTTGATTTCCCTCTCTACTTCCTTACCCTTAGTGTATAGGAAGGCAACTGTTTTTTTTGGAGTTGAGATTTCATCCTGATGATTTGTTCCTGTTATGAGTATAAAATTGATTATTGTGGGACCTCCAGAACTGCCATTTTTTTGGTTTGCTAAAACCTTTCAAGTTTGTTCCGTTGGAACTCATTAGTGACTCCTCTTCTTGAGCATTTTGATGTTATCAGACTTATTATTACTACTTAAAATTATTGCATATATGTGTTTTTCTATCTTCTCTGTTTAATTTTGAAAGATTATTTGTAAATAGCAATTGATCCATTGTCCTGATATTTAACAACAGAAGAATATAATTTTTCAAGACATTCCCTAACAATCTTCTGAATTGCATTAGTACCTGTGATGGCTCTTTTTGGCTGTCACGTTGGCCACAGCTAAAATTAACTGACATTGAAACATGGAGGAAATACCTGTGAAGTATTTTTTATACTTAACTTGTTGTAGTAGAGAGATGCACTTCTCATCTAGACGTCTGGGGTACAAATATACACACCTTTAATTCAGAATTTGGTGGTGTGGGAAGACCTTTAATCTGGGATACATTCTGCTTGAATCCTATGTAAGGACATGGGTAAAGGAAGTTTTGTTCTTTGCCTGCTTGCCTTTGCATTGCTATCAAGTTCGTTTCTTCACTGGCATTAAAGCACATTTCTTTGAAATCATATACTGAAGATTAGCTGAGGAATCCAGCCTCATGGACTGAACAAACTATTGGATTCTTGCAATTTCGGTTGACAAGCCAATAGTCAATGTCTGATTAGCTGGACTTTGGCTTTTAAGTCATTCTAATAAATCTCATATACACACATATATGCATATATAAATATATACCTATATATGTATATATATATATACATATATACACACATATCAATGAGAGAGCGAGGAAGAGAGAGCTAGGGAGAGAGAGAGAGACTGGGCCTAGTATAAGTTTGAAACTTCAAAGTCCATCCCATCCACCAACACTATCTTCAGCAAACCCATGCCTCCTAATCCTTTCTAAACAGTTCTACTACTGGTGACTAAACATTCAAGTTTATGAGATTCTGGGGGCAAGTCTCATTCAAATCACCATATTCCAACTCTTTTATCCCCATAGGCTTGTAGTGATATCATAATGCCATATATGTTCAGTCAACTTCAAAAGTCCACATGGTCTTTTACAGACTCAAAACTGCTTAAATATCAAAGTCCCATTGCTTTTGAGACTCAAGGCACTATCTTATTTTAATCCCCTGTAAAATAAAAATCAGATCCATATTTTGGATTTCCAATGGCACAAACTATACATTACCATTCCAAAAGGGAAGAAAGGGGCCATAGTGAGGAAATACTGGACCAAAGCAAGAATGAAAATAATCTGGGCAAACTTCAAATTTTGCAACTCCATGTTTGGCATCAAAGGGTTTTTTTAGATGAGCTTTTGCTATTAGCTTTGAAGACTGCAGCACACATCTTTTTCTTGAATTGATTCTACATCCTGCTTATAGCTTTCCTAGCCAGGTATTCTACTCTGTCATATCCAGCATCTTGGGGTCTCCAAAGCATTACAGGCTTCACCTTCACACAGTGGCCTCTCTGGGCCTTCATGCAGAGACTCTCTATGAAATACCTGGCTCAGTTGCTTTGCTTAACTGTGGAGGAAGATACTATAAGTGACACTAAATTTGTTCCTATGAAAGAGTTGTTTTTTTGCCGAATGCTTACAAGATTCTTTGTTTCCTTGTGTTTTTTTTATCATACATTTAATTTGCATAAAATATTCTTTTTGATGTATCATCATGGAATTATTTTCCCATGGACTTAATTAGCGATACATCTCTGCATGGACTTTCTTGATTTCTTGTCATGTTTGGAGTTGCATTACTTACTGCCTCTATTTCTGTGACAAAATACTCGACAGTAGCAACTTAAGGAAAGATGGTTTTATTTTTATTCAAGGAAGGTACAGTCCATCATAGTAAGCAGGAGCATGCTGCATCTAGTCACACCATGTCTGCAGTCAGGAAACAAATTCTGTTAAGATCTGGCTCAGGGTATTTTTTTCCCTCTTATTCAGTCTGACACTTGGATCCTCAAGATGTTGTTACTGTCATTCTCCCCCTTAAATTAATCTAATCTAGAAACTCCTACGCTAATATACCCCACATCTTTCCTTAGGGGTGATTCTAGGTCCTTTCAGTTTGGCAATATCATCTATCAGGGCATCCTCAGTATTTTGAATCTGTAACATCTTCTATTACATTTAGAATATTTTTAATTATATTGAATAACTGTTCAAAGTCAACCCTGGCACTTCATTCATATGAATATTAAATCCTTTTGTACAGCTACTCAGGTTCCTAAGACTCACTCATTTTCATTTACAAATTTCTGTATGTTCTGCAGATTGAACTATTTGCTTTCTTTGTTCAATTTTTATACATCTTTTCACTGTCTGCTCTGACTAGCTTTTAGTGCATCTATTGACATGACATCAATTTAATATATCCATTTTATCAATGTTAGTTCTAAAATATCCATTGTGATCACCTTTGAATGTTCTGTTTGTGTGATAAAAATTCTGGTAAGAGAGTGAGACATTTGTGTAATCTGTATTGGTGCCTATTAGTGGTCCCTCCCCGTTCAGGTAGAGATTGTTCTATCAGTGCTACTTGGGTAAGGACTGCACAGTTTGCATGTTTTTGTTGTTGTTGTTGTTTTGTGTGTATGTATAACATAAGCTATTACCTGAGTCTTTTCTTGAGAAGATGAAAATATTCTAGCATCATTAAAACAGCAGATTTCCTGTTTTCTCCTAAAAATGGGATTCCTTGGCTTGTTGGCAGAATGCCTAATTATGCAGGGTTAGTCCTTAAGGTTGTTACACTGGCATGGATAGTCAGACTCTGCAATGGTCCTCTGCTGACATCACCCAGGGTATGGAAGATTCCTTCTATTCCCCAAGTGGTCTTCTGAGACATTGTGTGCAAGAGATGTATTTTAGTAGTGTTGAAGTCTAACTCTTCCTTGGCTTCCTTTATGCTACACTATAAGGAGCAGAAAGGCATTGATAAAAGTTCTTTCATATTATTTCTTTTAAACTATCCCAGACAGGGCTTGTGGTACCTCAGCATAGTAGGGTAGAACTTGAAATTTGAATTTTTCTATTTAGCATGTTGGGAATGAATTTACATATATAATATTTTAATTTTCCTATAATACCTATTATGTAAATTTTTCTATGCCTCTTGGTTATTGAAGTCCAGGATTTTATTTTTATGTTTGGTCTGTGCCCATTGGCATTTTGGATTTTAAGTTGCACTTGCATCAATCTGGAAAGTCTGGGCAGAATAATAATAATAATAATAATAATAATAATAATAATAATAATAATTAAGGTACTTGTCTTTGCCATGAGCCTGAGAAGGCAGAGACAGGGAATCCTTGAGGCTCTCTGAAATGACTAATCTTACAAGGAAGTTCACTTGGGACATTCCCTGTCTCTGAGTTCCCAGGTTGGATTTACAGACCTGACACCATATTTACTTGGTATTTCTGCTACTGAATTCTGGCATATGCACATGTGCTTGGGGATAAGCACTTTAGACTCTAAACCATCTCTTCTAGTGTCTTAATACTTTCATTAAGTATTTGTGAATTTCATGTGTTAGGAACTTCTGCTATAGACATAAGGAATAATATTCCTTTAAACCTTTTAAAATTAAAGTTCTTAATGTAAAGTGTTTAAATAATAGGAATTTGAATTTTTTCTTTGTGGTAAGAATACACTTCAAGCTTCATTTTGTGTGATTGTAATCTATCCCTTGCTCTCAAGAACAAGATGCAATGTTTATTCTGTATATCTTTTTCTTTAGAATGACTCATTAGATTGAATTAGTCTGTTTGTATCTCTCTTTCCCATTTACAAATTACATTATAATACAATCAAAACAAATTTTGATTAGAAATGATAAATATATGGACAACTTATTCCTTCTTTGTTCTTCTCCAAATTTGCTTGCATATTCTAGATTTTTTGTAATATAGTTCTAAATATTATACATATTTATGTTTGTTATATATTTTTGACAGATTTGTTATGTTGAATATTCAGCTCATTAGCATACCACCAGTGCTTAGTGATGCATCTGTCTCTCTTTTTATGTTAGTACAACCATGTCATATGCACCTAGTTTATTAGCTTTCTTTCAGTTAAATATTATACTTGTAAAACTATCAATGTTTTCACATTTCTTTCTGTAATTTCTTTTTAAATTGGATATATTCCTGCCACTCCAGTTCAATTTCTAATCTTCATGTCTTGGAGCTAGACTAATTCAAGGCTTTCCCAAAAGGTCCAGTGAATGAGCAAAGAGAATGCTAGTTCTCTGTCCATGCACAGAAGCAAACTTGGAAAGGTCCTGTCTGGGATAGGGACTAGAGCCTCAAAGGAGTTAAGCTTTTGTTCCTGGAAACTGACTTCCCCGCTCCATAGAAACTGGGGTCAACCCCAAGGCCTTTGTGCACTGTCTGTGATGCATGTGAGATATCCTGTATTCTCTTTGTGCAACATTACTAGATTAGCTTTCTGCTGACTTTGTTCTATTGTATGACAACTTTTTATTAATTCTGTCCCATTTCCCTAACAGCTGTATAAAAAAATTCTGTTCTTCTTAATGACCTTGCTTAGCATGAGGTGTAGCTTGTGCTAGAATTCCTAATCTCTAACTTTCCCCTCTTTTTTTTTTTAATATATTCTGACTCCCTGCCCTGCTTCTTGGGAACTTGTCCCTGAGGACAAGTTGCAGGTCACTCTCAGATTTTTCCTTTCTGTTTCTATTTTGTTCCTGCTCCTTTAAAAAAAAATATTTACCATGCCTTTCATTTTAAACTATATAGATGTCATTTAAGTTCTTTTATAGTTACTCCATTTTAATTTATTTATGTGTACATGTGTGTCTATGAGTGTTTGTCAAGTACGTAAAAACACTTGTGAGGCCAGAAGGCAACAGACAGACACCCTGAACTGCCTGTCTATGCTCTGGGAACCAAACTAGGTCCTCTGCAAGAACAGCTAAACCACTGAGCCATCTCTCTAGCCCCTTAATCTCTACTCTTAGATGTTCAATTGCAAACAGAAACTAAATTGTACATTGTTTAATTTTTGTGTCTAATTTTACAGAACAGTCATTTTGCAATATGTTGTTTTTAAGGAACTGACTATTCCTTTTTTCTTTTTCTTTTTTTTTAGCAAAAGCTTTAATTATTTTTGTTAATTTTAAGATGAAAGCTACAGAATACCAGAGTAATGATAATTACAGAATATCATTAGCTAAATATAATAAGGTTGTTAAATAGATTTTTATGTTTCCTTAGTATATTGTGTTACAATTCTGTTTCTTCATGTATTTCTTATAATTCTTATTTCTTCATGATTAAAGTCCATGTTTGTATTCAAGTGTCACTGTTTACTACAGCAATTAAATGTATCTTTATAGATATATTTAAATATTCTTCATAGATACATTTAAATACTAATTTGTAAACCTAAGCAAACTGGAATCTTTTTGATGTTGTTGTTTGTTTGCTTATTTGTTTGTTTTTCAAGACAGAGTTACTCTGTGTAACAGCCATGACTATCCTGGAACTCCCTTAGGCCAGGTTGGCCTCAAACTCAAAAAGATCCTCCTGCCTCTGTCTCACAAGTGCTTGGATAAAAGGCATGTGCCTTCACTGCCTGGCTGCAAAGTAAAGTTAAATCTTAGCAGAAATAACTCATAAATACAAATTTAGTTTTCTCAAGCAAAATTTTGATAGCAAATATTAATTTAAAGGATTAGATTGCCTTTTGTATACTTGTGACTAATTTTTGAAATTTTTCAAATACACAATTTATAAAATATATTGTTTTATATATTTATGAATTTGATATGCAATTATTAAAGGAACAAAGGGTAGGCAGTAGGCAGAGGAATGTAGACCTAACAGAAATTCTAGAAAGTTATGTATCTTTGCCATCCTTACAGTATGTAAAGCTTCATTAGGTCTTGTTCCTATTTAAACATATAGTCAAGCCTGTAAATAGGTGATCTCAGCTTTAAAAACTCAGAGTTGGGTGAAAAGAAAAACCTTATTTAAAAGTAATGATATTTCTAGAGTTAATTCAACTCCTTACTGAGTCAGATAAGCAATTTTCTTTTATGTTCACACCCAGCAGGACTTATATTGCTTTTGTTCTTCTCTAAAATAGCAGATTAGATTTTCATAGTGTTTTAAATTGGGCTTTGTTTATGCCAAAACAAAATAGGAAGCCAGCAACCCACTTAGTCTCAATATCTTTATGTTTTCTTCAGAATCCCAATTTGTGTTGTAATGTGTCATCGGTTTTTGTTCAGTTATGTTCAGTAAATATTTGCTTATTTTATATAAAAACATTGAAGGACATTGAATGCAGTTTTTAAAATTAATTAATTAATTAATTAATTAATTTTTTGATTTTCGAGGCAGGGTTTCTCCGTAGCTTTTGGTTCCTGTCCTGGAACTAGCTTTTCTAGACCAGGCTGGCCTCGAAATCACAGAGATCCGCCAGCCTCTGCCTCCCGAGGGCTGGGATTAAAGGCGTGCGCCACCACCGTCCGGTTTAATTTATCCTTTTATTTTATGTACATGAGTGTTCTACCTAAATGCATGTATGTGCACCATGTGCATGCCTGGTGCCTGTAGAGACCGGAGGAAGGTACCAGTACACACATTACACACAGTATTAAGAGACTGGAAGAAGGTACCAGTACACACAGTACACACAGTACACACAGTACACACAGTACACACAGTACACACAGTACACACAGTATTAAGCCACCAGGTGGGCATTTGAACCACCTGGTTTTATGCAAGAAGAGAAAGTGTTCTTAAACTCTAAGTCATCTCTCTGTTATTTCTTGGGTTTTAACGTACAACACTAATGTCAAATTATTTTAGGCATTTTTCATAATTTTAAATGCTCAGAAAAACATGATATAAACTAATTCTGGTTGTTGGTTATCATGTACATGGTAGATTTTGACAAGGAAAATGTGAATATAAAAATGTTTAAAAAAAGGGAAGTAATTTAGATTCTAAAAACTGAAAGTCACGTTTCCATACTTGTTTTCAAAGTGGAAATTGAGCCTACTTTCTAGCAAAGTGATATTTTATGCTACTCAGTTACTCAAAAAGAAAAAAAAGGTGCAATAACTTCTTATGTGAATGTTCACAATACAATGGATTCTGTTTCTTTTTGATAGACAATATGGTAAACAGATGGTACTCTATGAAGACAGATTGTTTTTTCCAAATGTCAATAGAGCTTTAAGGGTCCATATTTTCCCAAGCATGAAGCCAAATCTGACATACCACAGTGTGTGAAAATACTTTGTAATGCCTACTGAACAGTAAATACACATGTTTCTGAGCATCTTAGGATGATTATGCATGAGTCTGAATTAGGCAATGTAAGGATGTATATATACATTTTCTATACGCACATAGCAATAACGGTATCCCATAATTCACTGGAGTGTCTTTGATTTTGGTAATTGATCCCATTTTTGCATTGCAAATCACAGTATAGAATAATGTCATTTACATAATGTTCTTCCAGTATCCGAATGGAAAACCAGAGGTAGTTTAAAAAATTTGGATTGATTTTTTGAGTAATGATTTGTATTGTGGTACTGAATAAGGGATAGAATATAACTCTTGGATATTCATTTACAGGGAAAGAAAACTTATCTATATATCATTCAAAAGTCAGAATACTGGCAAGTCTGTTACACAGATGACACTTTTATTTCTTCCTGACATTGTTTATTTTGACCAGATACTGTTTTGTCATGACAACTTAAAGTTTTTGCATTTATTTATTTTAATATATTTTTGAGACAAAGGGAGGGAAACAAGAAGTGCTGCAAGTATGCAAGTTGGAGAATAACTTTCCGGAAGACAGTTCTTCTACCATGTGGTAATTTTGGAGAATTGGACTCACTTGTCCAGGCTTGGTAACAAAGCCTTTACTCATGGTGGCATATTACCAGTATCAGGAACAATTTTTTAAAAAGCATGTAATTTTGTGTGCAAATACACAGACATTCAAAAAAACAGTGCATACTTCTCCTGACTAGTAAACATCACACACACATATACACACACATACACACACACACACACAGACATTTTTGAAAATTTTTCTGAAATATTCATTCTAGAATATTAAATTGTGTAGAAAAATATTGGACATGAGATATATTTAGTTGGCATATTCAGTCAGATTAGTCCAATATTTTTTTAAACATTAATTCCCCAATTCTCAGTACCTTAACAAAAGATGAATTTCTTCCTGTTTTTGTAATTATTCAGTGTGGTTCAGGTGGAGGCTTCATTTCATACAGTCATTCTACCAACTTCTAATACCTCATGGATCCCATTGAGTCCTCTGCATTTAACATAAAACATTGAGAATCTGTGAGAGGTTGGGCCTGAAAGAATATTATCTTTTGTCTACATTGTCTCAGATCTGAACTAAACGTTCTGATCAAATCTGAGGATTTCCCAATTCTCTGGAAAATACAGAAAATATGATCTGGAAGAAAACCTGGAATGGGGCAGAAACCGGAGGTGAGGGGACCATATAAGAAAATACTTCAGTTCCAAAAAGAAGTTCCCAATTTACATTTCTTCAATAGTATTTTCAAATTATTGTATCTATAATTCAGAAACACCACAATTTATAAACCTCTAGCATAGGCATTCTTTGTGTTAGTATGTAAGTGCTTATAAACTACTCATATCTCTATATACCTCAGGAGATAATGAAAGGAAAGAGAAAAACCTAAAAATTGTTTGGAATTTTGTTCAATTCAGAGTGTAGTATGTAATAATAAAAATGATCATAAAAGATGTCTTCGAGCTCACAAAATAACAGTTATACGTGAAGAAATCTTATATGCATCAGAATTATATTCACTTGAAATAATAGAAATGATAGGAAAGAAATCATTTACAAACTCTTTTTTTCTATAGAGCTGAAGAGTATCAAGTGCATTTACTTTATATGAACTTACTTCTTGTTACTATTATTAGATTCTGTTCTTAGAAAAATACTTAGAAATCCTTGAAACAGATATAGAATTCTTTACTGCTCATATAACTAGCTTTGAACTAACTGTTATTTTAGAAATAAATGCAACCACATGAGATCTCTACTCTTGCTTCCATCTGTTCTCAACACTGGAGGTGGCAGACACAGTGGCAAGATCTGAATTTATTCACTTAATTATTCATCCACTCTGAGATTTGGAGACAGAGTTTACTATAGAAACAACTGTTAAAAGAAACAGACAAGAGAGTAAATATCTAGAAGATTTTCCCTAATGGTCCCAGTCTAAACTATTAAAGATTCAAATATCAGGTACTTTGTAATCATTTGCCAGGATTCTACTTTAATTTTTTAGAACCAATGGATAATTCACAAAAACGCTCTAAGTCTTCAATCGTGAAAAGTTAGTTTGAAAAAAAAATATAAGCAATGTACTATGAAACCTCCATTCAACTGACATTACCTACTTCAACTGTCTAAAGCAAAGGAGTCTCCACTCTCCAAATCTCAGGGCAGTGGCTTTCATTGCAATACTCCAACCCAAGGTCAACTAGGTAGGTGATATACATCAATAGTATCTTTATTTATTTATTTATTTATTTATTTATTTATTTATTAAAGATTTCTGTCTCTTCCCCGCCGCCGCCTCCCATTTCCCTCCCCCTCCCCCAATTAAGTCTCCCCCCAGCCCGAAAAGCAATCAGGGTTCCCTGTCCTGTGGGAAGTCCAAGGAACCCCCACCTCCATCCAGGTCTAGTAAGTTGAGCATCCAACCTGCCTAGGCTCCCACAAAGCCAGTGCGTGCAGTAGGATCAGAAACCCATTGCCATTGTTCTTGAGTTCTCAGTAGTCCTCATTGTCTACTATGTTCAGCAAGTCCGGTTTTATCCCAGGCTTTTCCAGACCCAGGCCAGCTGGCCTTGGTGAGTTCCCAATAGAACATCCCCATTGTTTCAGTGTGTGGGTGCACCCCTCGCGGTCCTGAGTTCCATGCTCGTGTTCTCTCTCCTTCTGCTCCTGATTTGGACCTTGAGATTTCAGTCCTGTGCTCCAATTTAGGTCTCTGTCTCTGTCTCCTTTCATCGCTTGCTGAAGGTTAATATTCAGGAGGATGCCTATATGTTTTTCTTTGGGTTCTCCTTATTTAGCTTCTCTAGGATCACTAATTATAAGCTCAATGTCCTTGGTTTATGGCTAGAAACCAAATATGAGTGAGTACATCCCATGTTCCTCTTTTTGGGTCTGGCTTACCTCACTCAGGATAGTGTTTTCTATTTCCATCCATTTGTATGCAAAATTCATGAAGTCCTTGTTTTTTATTGCTGAGTAGTACTCTAATATGTATAAATTCCATACTTTCTTCATCCATTCTTCCATTGAAGGGCATCTAGGTTGTTTCCAGGTTCTGGCTATCACAAACAATGCTGCTATGAACATTGTAGAGCATATACTTTTGTTGTATGATAAGGCCTCTCTTGAGTATATTCCCAAGAGTGGTATTGCTGGGTCCAAGGGTAAGTTGATCCCGAATTTCCTGAGAAACCGCCATACTGCCTTCCAAAGTGGTTGCACAAGTTTGCATTCCCACCAGCAATGGATGAGTGTACCCCTTTCTCCACAACCTCTCCAACAAAGGCTATCATTGGTATTTTTGATTTTAGCCATTCTGACAGGTGTAAGATGATATCTTAAAGTTGTCTTGATTTGCATTTCCCTGATCGCTAAGGAAGTTGAGCATGACCTTAAGTGTCTTTTGGCCATTTGAAGTTCTTCTGTTGAGAATTCTCTGTTCAGCTCAATGCCCCATTTTATAATTGGGTTGATTAGCCTTTTATGGTCTAGTTTCTTGAGTTCTTTATATATTTTGGAGATCAGACCTTTGTCAGTTGCGGGGTTGGTGAAGATCTTCTCCCAGTTGGTGGGTTGCCTTTGTGTCTTAGTGACAGTGTCCTTTGCTTTACAGAAACACCTGATTTTCGATAAAGGAGCTAAAAGTATACAATGGAAAAAAGAGAGCATCTTCAACAAATTGTGCTGGCAAAACTGGATGTCAACCTGTAGAAGAATGAAAATAGATCCATATCTATCACCATGCACAAAACTCAAGTCCAAATGGATTAAAGACCTCAATATCAGTTTGAACACAGTGAACCTGATAGAAGAGAAAATGGGAAGTACTCTACAACACATGGGCACAGGAGACCACTTCTTACGTATAACCCCAGCAGCACAGACATTAAGGACCTCATTGAATAAATGGGACCTCCTGAGACTGAGAAGCTTCAATAGTATCTTTTATAAATAGCAAAGTATCTTGGAAAGGGCATTGAAAATGTAAGATTGGAAATAGACTATTGTGGTGGGTTGAATTGAAATGACCCCCCTAAGACTTATAGTGATGTGGCATTGTAGAATAAGTGTGGCCTTATTTAGGAAGTGTGTCACTGGAGGTGGGCTTCGAGGTTCCAGAGGCTCAAGCCAGGCCCATTGCCATTCTCTCTTCCTGGCCTGCAGGTCCAGTTGGAGAATTCCCAGTTCCTACTACAGAAAATGTCTGCCTGTACACCTCCATGCTTCTATCCATGATGATTATGGACTAAATTTCTGGACCATCAAGCCAGCCTCATTAACTCATAGAAATAGAAAGCCTAACTGAGACAACTACCATTTTCTAATTACTATTTCTGACTTGGTTTGGGATATGATCATTGGAGTTTGTGCTTCATCTTGATGTTTTAGCCAGGTCCTTGCTTGCTTTGTGTTAGAGAGAAAACTATATAACATTCATCCAGTTCCTACATAAGGAAGCATTTATATTTGGAGAAAAAGAAAATATGAGCAAATTTGGCATTGGCAAACTAATTCAGAGAGAGTTGAGAAAGGAGGAAGGAATCTCCATAGACGGGTCATTTGGCTAAGCCTGAATTTATGTTTGAGGCAGAACAAGAAGTCAGGTGAGAGCTCCAGTAGTATTTGCTGAGACCTGGTTTTATGCTTGTAGAAGAGAATGACTCTAAAGTAGTGTTTCTTTATGGAAACTTTTATTTAGTTATTATTAATACTTTTCAAAAGTTATTAAAAATTTTATACAATACATTTTGATAATATTCTTTCCTTTTTCCTCAGATCCTCTCTACCTTCATACCCAGTCAACTTCGTGCTCTTTCTCTCTCTCTTTCTCTCAAAAAGTTAAAATAAAACAGAAAAATTACTAAGCCATAATAACAACAGCAGCAGCAGCAGCAGCAAACTAAAACACATGGAGTATGTTTTGTGTTGAGTGAAGCTAAGAATGTGTGGTTGTCATACCAAGTGCCATTCTGTTGGAGAAAGCTGATTTCCTTTCTCCCCACTGGAGGTAATTAGAAAAAACTTCTTGGTTAGGAATTTGTCTTTGTGCTCACTTTCTCTTCACCTTGCTAAGATTTTTGTCTGACCTGAATTTGTGCAGTTCTTGTGATATGGGATTTCTCTCTGTATGCTATGATTACAATTGATAAATAAAGGAAATGTGTTGGGCCTAAAGCAGAGCTATAGGTGGAGAAAACTAAGCTGAATGCTGCGAGAGAGAATGCAGAGTCAGAGAAAAGCCATGTAGCCTCACTGGAGATAGATGCTGGAACTTTAGCTGATAAGCCACAGCCACATGGTGATACAGAGATTACTAGAGATAGGTTAAATTAATATGTAAGAGTTAGCCAATAAGAAGCTAGAGCTAATGAGTCAAGCATTGATTTAATTAATACAGTTTCTGTGTGATTATTTTGGTTCTGGGTTGCCAGGACAAACAAGCAGCCTCCCCCAATATTCTTGTGAATGCTAAGAGTCTCTGTGGGTTCTTATCTGCACCAGCTCTGTTATGTCTAGAAGACACCGTTTCCTTGGAATTATCTACCACCTCTGACCATCACAATCTTTTAACTTCTTCTTCCACATAGTTCTCTGAGCTATAAGGAGATAAGAGTGATAAATACATTCTATTTAGGATTGTGTGCTCCTAAGTCTTTTACTCCCTGACCATTGTCCAATTGTGGGTCTCTGTGTTAATTGCCACCTACTGCAAGAAATGGCTTCTCTGGTGAGGGCTGACGATTCATTGAACATAGCAATATATCATCAGGAGCAGTTTTGCCACTATGTTCATTTAGCAGCATATTAGCAGGAGTTTTTCTCTAAGGAGCATAACCTATCCAGTCTCAGGCATTTGGCCTCATTAACAGCATCAGATGTGGATTCTGTCTCATGGGGTGGGCTTTAAAACCACCCCAAATCTGATCAGTTACACCCATGTTATTTGTGCTACTATTGTACCATTATATATTGCAGGCAATTCACAGTAGGTAGGTCACAGGATTCATAGATGAGTGACATTGATGGTTATTTTTCTTCTCTGGTCACTTGTCACTTGTATAATATGTCCTATCACTAGTAATAATCTGAAGGAGTGAAGCTTCTAGTTGGGTATATGTTAGATTTTTTTCATGTTAAATAGCAGAAAGTAAGGCTTTTAAAAAATATTTTTCTCTCAGAAATAGGTTCTTGCCATCAGGTTGTGAAGGGTATCCAATAGCGCTGGAAATAGTCTTTAATGTTTGGGGTGGGGTACTACAGGACCCTTTTAGCACAACACCATGTAGCCTACACATGCTATCACGTGTTATATTTTGTGTCTTATGTTTAATTAGGAGATTGTCACCCCTCATATATGATTTAAATTTAAATTTTTCTTTTTTACATATTTCATGACTCTTCTGAGTAGTAGTTGTCTCATTTAGGGCTTCTATTGTGAAGACACACCATGATCATGACAAGTCTTACAAAGGAAATACATTTATTTGGGGTAACTTATATTTTCAGAGGTTAAGATCATTATCATCATTGTATGGCATGGTGGTGTGCAGAAAGACATGGTGCTGGAGAGGGAGTGGAGAGTTCTACATCTTGATCCACAGGGTCAAGTGGTCTGAGACACTGTGTGTCGCTTGATCATAGGAGACCTTAAACCTGGCCCACCATAGTGACACACTTTATTATCTCCTAATAATAATATTTTGTGTGAGTTTATGGTGGTCAATTACATTCAGAGTACCATAGTAGGTTTCCATACAGCTTGCCAAAAGACCTTTAGTGTTATTTATCCTTTCCTATGGTCCATCTTTTACCTCCCTTTTCCATTCTCCTCCCCATTTTTCCTACTTCTAGTTCCTTCTTTATCCATTAACAACACTGTGCTCTTTTTCCCTTGGATTGCAAGAATCCCTCCTCCTCCCCAGATCCCTTATCATCTATATAACCTCTGTGAATATTTTAGATGAAGCACACACTTCTAAAACTTAACAACTAACATGAACATATAAGAGAGAACATGTAATCTTTATCTTCTGGGTTTTGGTTACATCTCACAGGTTGATTGTTTCTAGCTTTGTCCATTTACCTGAAATTTTTCATTTTTCGTAATAGCTGACTGATATTCCACTGTATAAATCTACCACATTTTCATTATTCCTTCGTCAATTGATTGCCATTCTGGCTAGTTCCAATTTCTAGCTACTGAGAACAAGAACATGGATGGGCAAGTATCTCTGTAGTAAGATGTAGAAACCTTTGTATATGTGACCAAGAGTGGCATATCTGGATCCTGTGGTAGATTCATTTTTGCCCTTTTGAGCAACCTACGCATTGTTTTCACAGTTGCTGTACCGGATTGCACACTCATTAGCAATGAATTCCCTTTCCCCACATCTTCACTAGCATTTGATGTTTTATTGTTGGCCATTTTAACTGATCTAAGACGAAAATTTAAAATACTTTTAGCTTGTATTTACCCATTGACTAAGGATGTTGGACATTTCTTTTTAAGGATTGTCTCAGCCATTAGTCCCGTCTTTTGAGAACTCTATTTTTAGTTCTGTGTTATTATAAAATTGGTTTATTTAATTTTTTTGATGTACCATGTTTTTAGTTATATGTATATTCTAAATACTAACCTTTTGTCAGATGTACAATTTCTCTATATATTTTCCATTCCATATGCTGCTAATTTGTTGAAATCATGGTTTCCTTTGCTATACAGAATCTTCTTATCTTTATAAAATCCCTTTTATTAATAGTTAAAATATTAAAAGCATGTACTATCAGGGTCTTATTTAGAAGGTCCATTGCTGTGCCACTGAGTTATTCCCCTGATACTAACACCACACAAAGACTCAACAAAAAGAAAATGAAGACCAATATCCCTTGTGAACATAAATGCATTTTTTTTCAAAAAAGTACTTGAATATCAATTTTAAAAACATATAAAATCATATGCATGGTGGTCAAGTTTATTTTATTCCTGAGATTCAAGAATAGGATGGTTTGACACATATGAAGTAGTAAATGTAATCCACTGATAAATAAAAGATGAAAACCACATTATCACTTCATTAGATGCAGAAAAGGCCTTTGGCAAAATCCAACATGTCTTCATGATAAAAGTCCTGGAGACAGTAGTGATGCAAGGGATATATCTCAACAAAATAAAGGCAGTTTATGATAATTCACAACCAAAATCATTCCAAATATTGAGAAACTTAAAACATTTCCACTAACGTCAGAAATCAGACCAAGATGCCCATTTACTCTATACCTACTTGTTACTGTACCTGAAGTCATAGAGCAATAAGGCAACCAATCAACTTAAAGCAAGATGATGAAAACAGAAAAGGAATAAGTGATATTATTTCTATTTGTGACAATACAATTTCATGCATGGGATCTATGTTGTTCTTGTACTGGAACGCTTGTAGTCTCTGAGTATGACAGACACAGTGTAATTACAATGAGATAAAGCAAGGGTACGTGACATGGGACTTTTATTTCTTGCTTCTGTGCTTTGAACTTGTTTAAAAATAAGAACATTGCATGTGTGCATCATTCAAGAAATATTTTTTAAAGTTTAACCTTGATATTTTGAACTGAGATACTCAGTTTTCCTTCTTTATCAGTCACCCTATTACTATTATTTTAGTTTCCAGTCATGTTTTCTATCCACAGTTTTCTAAAGTTCTTTTCCCCTTTCATAAAATATTTCCTATCTGGATTTATTAACTTCATTCAAAGTGCCTGGCATTTTGCTTTTTTAAAAAATAAGTCTAATGGGTCTTATTGGTTAATTTATCAGAATGATATTTTAGCTCCATTTCCCATAACTTTAAAGCTGTTATTTATTGTTTTCTCCCCCACCTCCAGGATATTAAGGCTATTTGTATTTTATGTGGTTATATTCATGGCTCATATTGTTAGTCCTCAAGTCAGTTGAAGTTATATCAATGATATGTACTTCGGTAGATTTTTCCTCAGAAGCTGTGCCAGGGTAATTCTAAGGAAACAAGAATAAAAATAAGAATGGGAGTGGGAAAGTGATTTGAATTTTCTCTGAAAGTGGTGTCAGTAGTCTTTTCTTTTGTTCATTTGCTGTAAGCTAAAATAACTTATGTCTAATAACCAACAGTTAAAGGCAAGTTTGTAACTGTAAAATGCTTAGCTTACAACTTCTCTAGATACTGCTTTTGTTCACTCTAATTATGTCTCTGAGGAGAAATTAATATTCAAATTCCATTTTAATGGTGATATATAACAATTGTATTTGGGTAGTTTCATTGTTAAATATCACAAATATCAGCATGAAGCAGTGTCGTATATATACAGAAAAAATATTTGAGTGTATGCACACACATACTAAGTCTGATGCAACTGCTGTATGAAAGACCAAAACTGATTCCATGGACTGATTGCTAGGCTAGTCTTTCATTGCAACCTGGACTGCACTGTTTCAGAAATCCACTGATAATTATCTCAAAGTTTGACCCATTCAATTATTTTCAGAATTACCTGTATGAGATTTTAGCTACTTAGAGACTGCCTGCTTTGCCTATGCTGAGAAATCTGCTCCATTTCTGCTGATGACTGATCAACCAGAATCTTAAATTTAGATCTGAAGTGTTATTGACCTTTCAATTCCTAGACCCAGTGATTGCACCTGTAATGCTGAGTATCAACTAAACAAGTTCTTTGATTCCTCTCTTCCTGGAATTTCCTCATTTAAATCTTTCTCTATAGATATATTTTAACAGTGGTTTTTAAAGTTTCATGCTGTGAGGAACTTCTTTTTTCCGCATATTTATCCAAGAAGAACTCTCATGTAGCATTGACTTAATCACCATGTCTTTATTTTTAATCTTAAAATTAAATTATGTATTTTTATGTTTTTGCAGTTCAGCAGAAGAAAACTTCTTGGGGCCTGTTTTCTAGTTTAGTCCATATGGTCTCATGAACTGAAGTCAGCTCTTCAAACTTGAAGGCAAGTGCCTTTCCCCCTAACTCATCTCTCCAGGTCATATAGATGGAGATATTGGTCTAATTTTATGGATGTTTTTGTATACCATATTTTCATATTTCAGAATGAGATTTTATTATATAGAAAAAGGTTTAATTATTAGATTATTAGTGATGCTTCACTATATTATATATTTAAACTAAGATTCAGGAATCTATTCTTTATGCGTTTTATTTTTCTTATTTTAAATTATTTTACTGCTTCTCTTTACGTTTTATAAATATCTCACATGTTTTTCTGAATTGCTAATTGAATTTTTTCAATATGCTTTCCACTTTGTTAGAATTAAAGTTTAGAGACCATAGTTTAGAAATATATATATATATATATATATATATTATTTGTTATAATTGGCTACTTTGATGATAATTTAATCATATGTATATATGTAGTAAATTTATAAAACGTAAGTCAATATTTATGCTTCCCATTTACTTTAGTCTATTTCAAAAGGGAATAACTGAATGGATCATTCCTCATTTGAGTGACTTTGACAAATTAATTCTACTTTCTTTGTTTAAGTTTCTTATCTCTAAAATGACATGGATAATAACAGTGTTCATCTCCTAGTCTTGTAAGTTTTAGGCTAAACAATACAGTTTTCTTCATCATTGTAGCTAGGAATAATGCCTAGCATGTAGTGAAAACTCAATAAACATTTCATTGAATAGCCAACAAAATACATTGGTTTCCAGAAAAAAAAATAATTTTAATTAGTTCTGTTTAACTGGAGCTTTTCTATCAGTTGTTTTTTGATTGATTTATCAAACAATTCTTCAGAAATTTTAGCCAAAGAATATCCTTTTGAGAACTTGAATGTTCAATAAATACATAGTGGTATAGTTTGTCCCTTTTTCAGCTCTGGCCAAATGCAGGCTTGAAGTTCATGATGGAATCTCTATTATGGTTAGCATTTCTTTCATTTTCTGAACACTCCATTGTTCACTGATTTGAAAAATACCTTACAGCTGGATCTTATGGAGACGTTTTCTTATTGAAGCTCTCTGCTCTGATGAGCACAACGATCCTGGAAGGCCACTTCTAAAAACTCCACAAATGGTCAACAAAAAATGAAAGCACATCTGAACATCTGCATGGCTAGAAATATCCAAACCCAAGTAATACAGAATCGCCTAGTTAAGACATTGCTTCCTGGTTAGTTCTGTTCAATCATCCTCCATATTTCAAGACTTCAAAATCTGAACTAGAGAGCAAGAAGAACAATGGCAGCCCACATGTTTATGTGAACTTTCTCTGAAGAACTGTTCCTCAGAAGACCTGATAGTATAATATCAGTGGCATTGCAATTTCACCATGCCTCCTCTTTTGTGGACCTTGTAGAGGAAGTAGTCTAAAACAAACTACCCATGATTTAAAGTAGAAAAAAATCATAATCATCTTTCTTCAGGAATATCTACTCACCTTTTAAATATTTATAAAAACTTATTTAAAATCCACAATGTAGAACCTATTGTTGTTCCCACCTTGGGGTATCCCAGTATAACCTCTTTTTGGGGTTCTTTGCTTAATTTTTAATAACTAATGTGACAGATTGCTAATTATATGTATACTTAAGCTCTGTCTCTGATAAGTTTGTTCCTTTCAAGCAGTAAGAATTATGGATTCCCACCATGCTTACTGAACTTTAACAGAAAGGAGACAGTGATAGCTTTGATGTCAAATGGACTATTCACGGGACCAATAACACCCAGTTGTGATTATGAAAAGAATCCATAGAAATCCAGTGGCAGTGATGCCTGAGTAGGGAAGGAGCTGTTATGACCAACTGAAACAAAGTGTCATGGAGAGTGCATTTGATTTGAGAACAGGTTCCCTAAATGTCTGTGTTGATTTTGAAAGATGTCGAAGAGTTAGTCACTCAGATTTTTAGAATTAAGAGAAAAAATCACTCTATCGGTAAATTATTGATGTTACGTATCTGGCTCCATGGATTTAAAAGGCTTTTCATAAACATGAATCATATGTGGGCCTCACTGATATGTGGAAAGTATAGAGAGTAAATATCAATATGTTAAAAAATCAAATCAAAATATAACTCAGCTTGAGTCAGTAATTCTACTTTATTTTAAATTAAAATTTAGAAAGTCGCATCTATTTTCATAACACCTTCTTACTGTTAGTAGTTCTGTTTTCTGAAGGAAGAGAAGTTTTAAATTCACTTTTGGATTTTTCACAATAATTGAGCTTTATAATAATAATAAGTTGCTTTAATAGTAATTGTTTAAAATTTAATCTGTAGAGAGAATGAATACTTTTGCATTTCTTACCAAGTATAAATTTTTTAAAAAAGTTGTAATGCATGACATTTTATTCTTATAAACCAATTTTAGAAGAGAAAAATTATATTATGCTATTATAACAAAAAATTTTTACTGAACATTTCTAAGTTCATATTTCTGAATTCAACTTCTTTTGGTTTATTATTTCTACATATATTAACTATTTCTCACATAATATTCATCAAAATCATACCACTCAGTGAAATCCAGAGTCATGTCATTTTCTTTGAAAAATTCTCTTTACTATGTTGGAGAGAAATGAATTTCCTTCCTTCACTTTATTGTGGTACCTTCTATTCTTTTGCATTTACTAGCTATTCCATTTGTGTCTGTTTCCTATATACCTTCGTTCTTTTGTAAGATGCATATAAGCCTTTTTGCCCATAGTTAATGATATACAACATTTGCTCAGCCACAGCACTGAATTCATAATTTTTTTGCAATCTGCCTATATATAATTTGACTTAAGACAGAAATCTGCAATTGGGCATTCAGAATAGCAAGTCATTATATGTGTAATAAAAACAAAAAATTCACAATATGGTATTGTTTCCTATTCACTCAGTGAGAAAAATAGAAAGGGACTGCAGTAGTGCTATGAGGGAAAATGTGCTCACCTCTTCTCTCCAGAGAGGTAAAATGAATTCTTTTTATAATGTTCTGTGGCAATGTATTTAGACCAAAACCACACAGGCCTTTTGGAGCAGCTCTTCTGTGTCTGGGGCTTTATACTTTAGAGATTAAAAAAAAAAATTGCTATAAGATTGCAGCATGTTTGCAACGAGAAAAACTACACAGAAAACAAATGTTTCCATTGGCCGAACTGGATAATGGCTAATGAATTTCAAGATATTATTTGAATTTACTTAGTCATTGAAAGAGGTTGATAACATTTGGCTTGAAAAGGAGTTAGGATATTAAATGAAACAAAGCCTGCCTAGGGTTGGAGAAAGGTTTCTGGACAAAAAGCATCTCTTGAGCACTTCATACAACTGACATCTCACCTCATCTAGTGTTTGTAGCTTTTATTATTTGATGATAGGCTTCCTGTTATCTGCTGTGAGCTGAGTTCATGCATGTCACTTGTTCTCCCTGTCTCTCTGCTCACAATGTTGGTTTATTCTTTGTGAAGAACAGTCAGGCCCGCCGATCTTTCTGATTATTTTCATTTCCATTTTACAGGGTTCTCATGTAGCCCTGGCCGCCAACTTTTATCTTGAGCAAGCATGGCTAATAAGTAGACACCTTTTTGTAAACCTGTTATATATATATGTGTGTGTGTGTGTGTGTGTGTATTCTATACTATTTAATTGTTCAGTCATTTCACTGAAACACTGTAGCTTTCTTTCCAGAAGATAATGAAAATGTAAACCCATTAATAAATGACAAAACCCATGCATCTCTTTCCTAGCAGCAAATCAAGTGTGAGTATCCGAGTTGTTCAAGATGACATAAACCACTACAGGCAAGTAAAATTATGCCACATCTTATGTGATCAGATCAACACAACAGTCGTTTCCCCCAACGATTCTTATTAAATGAATTGTATGCTAAAAGCTTTCGATAATGAGTCAGGTTTAATAAATTATGCAGTCTTCATAACTTTTTAATGCATATTCTCTCAGGACTTGTCTGTCCCCAGAAGGGAATTCATCAAATAGTCTCTGAACATCAGAAACAAAAGCAAAATGAATGGAATTGGGGTGGCTGAAGCATAAATACTGGTAATGGGATTGGTCTTGCTTCACTTTCTCTGTCACCTACCAGACATGAGAAAGCTTTCCTTAGCGGCTCACTGTTGTCTTATTCAGTTTTTGTTTCTCCCATAAGTATTATAAATTGACTACTGAGACCTGCATCATGTTTGTGACTGATCTATGATCTGCTCTGATGCACTGGCAATTATATTTCTGAAATAAACTATGTAAAATGAGATCACGGAGAATATCTGAACACATACAGAATCTCATACACATTCTGTCTCTCTCTCTCTCTCTCTCTCTCTCTCTCTCTCTCTCTCTCTCACACACACACACACACACACACACACACACACAGAGGTTGGGGAAGGTAGAACAAGATGGAGAGAGATCTCTAAGAGAAATATTGACAATATATTCAGTAATGGCTCATTATGTTTATTGTTGATAGCAAAGCAAAGAAATCTATAAACATATTAAAGGTGATAGTGGGGGGGGGGACTTTAAGACCAGGGCCAAAGAAACTCCTGCTCCACCCACATCAGGGGATCATGCCTAGGGTGGTGGTGTTTGTGACTGGCAAAGGAGAGGATACAACTGATAAACAGCTTGTAAATCGGAGCTTGACTCATAGTATTTTGTCCAGGTGAAATGTAAGGTGACAGCAAACTGCTGCTATAGAACTGTTGGGACATCTCCTAAAGCTTAGCAGCTCCCAATGAAACTGACAGATTCTAGCATGGGAAATTGTGTTTCATCAGAATGTGCTGAGGGAAGTGGCCTTTTCACTTTATTCTACAATAAGTTAAAATTGTGTGGAGAAATAGAAAATTAAAGGCTGTTGAAGAGGCTTCTATATGAGTTATTAAACTTTTTAATGGAATAAACATTGATATTTTGTTAACAAAATTACCAAATAAATTGTCCAAGATTATTTAGACCTATGAGGCAATCGTCTGGCATGGGAAATTATTTTCGTAGAGATTTAAGCCATAATTTTTTCTTTTATAATTTCATTCATGTATGTACTTATTTGATCATTTATCCCATTGTCATTCCTCTTCTTCCACAACACTCTCCCTACTTTTTTCATGTCATTTACACTACTATTTATTTAAATGTATTTACTTAGATGACTGCTTAAATTAATTGCAATTTTTTGTAGAATCATGGTGTGGCTATTTACTAGAGGATGGGCAACTTACCGCTGAATGAAAATGACTCCTTCTACGTCAGCAGACATTAACTGTCACTAGCTACTCACCTACAAGTGGAGCCTCATGCTATCCACATTTCTTGATCAAATTTTGGCAGGGTTAGGATAATTTATTAAAGAAATAGAGCTCAAGCAATCAGTAGCATATATATATATATATATATATATATATATATATATATATATATTATCATTTATAGTCTATTAGCATCAAAATCAAAGAACAGTTCTACTCATTTTACTCATGTACATTATTTAATAATGTACCAGCTGAAGGGAGGTTTATGGATTAACATACAGGATTGGAAAACAAGACAGTTTATTTATCCACTATGAAGAGATATTCAATGTATGTACTATTGAAGTCTTTATTTAATCTTGGAGGGGGTACTATTGATGTGGATACCATTGCTAGAATGTTTTATCATTTGTGTGGTGATAGCATGATCATATTTTGTTTAATTGAAAATAGATTCTTCTCTCAACACAGCCCAACCCTATTGTCTGCTCCCTCCACTCCTCCTTATCATCTCCACACTTTCTCCTCCTGCAGAACCACGCTCCCTCCTTTTCTCTTGACAAATGTTTCTGTCCCACCTGGTCTGCAATTATTCAGTCCCAAAGAAGCCTACATTTATTATAAACTGATTGGCCTATTAGCCCAGGCTTCTTATTAATTAATTCTTACATCTTGCATTAACCCATAATTTTTTTCTGTGTTAGCCATGTGACTTGGTACCTTTTTCAGTGAGGCATTCTCATCTTGCTTCCTCTGCATCTGGTGACAACTTCAGACTAAGCCTTTCCTCTCAGAATCCTCTTGTTCTGGTCACCCCACCTGTACTTCCTTCTTGGCTACTGGCCAATTAGCATTTAATTAAACCAGTACAAATGACAAACCTTTTCAGGGTACAAGACCATTGTCCCACAGGCCCCACCGTTCTTTTTTGACAAGAGGTCTCCAAGAGAGGACAGCCAGAAAAGACAAAACAAGATACAATAAGACAAAGCTTCTTGCTAACCTCATAATGGCTCCTTCAATCAAGATATATCTTTCCTTAACCCTCCCCTTCTCCCCTCTTCTTCCCCGTCTCCCCATCCTTCTACCTCTACCCCAATGTTCCCAATTTTGTCAGGCAATCTTGTCTGTTTCCAATTTTCAGGTGGGTCTATATACTTTTTTTTGGGGGGGGTCACCTTATTACTTAGCTTCTCTAGGATCATGAATTATATGGTCAATGTTCTTTGTTTATAGCTAGTATCCACATGTGAGTGAACACATACTATATTCATTTGGGGGGGGGGTCTGGGTTTCCTCACTCAAGGTAGTGTTTTCTAATTCCATCCAATTGCATGCAAAATTCAGGATGTCATTGTTTTTTTACCACCAACTAGTACTCTAATGTGTAAATGTGCCATACTTTCTTTATCCATTCTTCAGTTGAGGGACATCTAGGTTGTTTCCAGGTTCTGCCTTTAACAAATAATGCTGCTATGAACAAAGTTGAACAAATACTTTTGTAGTATGACTGAACATCTGGCTCTAGAAAAATTCCCAGCAATCCACAAGAATGACCCTAGCTAAGACCCTAAACAATAGAGGAGAGGATGTCTGAACTGACCTTGCACTGTATTCAGACTGATGATTATCTTAAATGTCACCATAGACACTTCATCCAACAACTGATGGAAACAGAGTCCCACATTGAAGCACTGGGCTGAGTTCCCAAGGTCCAGTTGAAGAGTATAAGGAATGAGAATATGAGTGAAGAGGTCAAGAACATGAAGGGTTCATCCACTGAAACAATTTACCCGAGCTAATGGTAACTTACTAACTCCAGCTAGATTGGGAAGGAACAAGCACAGGAACAAAGTAGGCCCTCTGAATGTGGTTTACAATTGTATGGCTGGGGCAGACTGAAGGGCCGGGTGGCACTGGGATTCATCTCTATTGCATGTACTGGCTTTTTGGGATCCTATTCTCTTTTTAATGTATACCTTGCTCAACCTAGATGTAGTAGGGAGGGCCTTGGGCCTTCAACAAAGTAAAGTGCTTTACCCTCACTTAGGATTAGAGGGGATAGAGTTGGAGGGTATGTGATGGGAATGGGAGTAGGGGAGGGAGTAGAAATTTGGATTGATATTTTTTAAAAAAATTAATAAAAACAAACAAACAAAACAAAAGAAAAACCTCAAAAAATAAAAACAAAATCAAAACAAACAAACAAAAACAGACAAGGCAAAAGCCATCATATTGATTTTGGACAAGAAAATCCAGTTGGAGGGAAAGAATCCCAAGAACAGGCAAAATAGTCAGACATACACCAATTCCCACTGTTAAGAGTCCCCATTCCCCAAAAAACCCCACTACGCTAACAGCCATACCATATATTCAGAAGACCTAGAGACCTAGTGTAGATCCATGCAGGCTCTGTGCTTGCCACTTCAGTCCCTCTGAACCCATGTGTGGCCTGCCTAGTGGATTCAGTGAACCATGTTCTCCTGGTGTTCTCCATCCCCTCTGACTCCTAGAGTCTTTCTTTCCCCTCTTCTGCGGATTTTCCCATCTGAGATGGGAGGGAGACAATGGAGACCTTCAATGTAGTCTCTTTTCCTCTCTTGTGCTAATGTCTGGCTGTGGATTTCTGCACTGATTCCCATCTGCAACTAGAGGAAACCTCTCTGATGATGACTGAATAAGACAATTTTCTATGAGTATAGCAGAATATCATTATCTATATTTTTTTTAAAATGTATCCGGACAGAGAAAATACTTACTTAAAATGCTATTATCGACAATGCCAGCATGATGGATACATTTGCTCAGCTTATGTTATGGCTTCATAAACAATTAAACCTATTTTTGGTCACAGGACTTAAATGATCCCAGGGGGTAAAGAAGACAGAACTGTTGAGTTGTTCAGCACAGCTCCATATATCACTGAAATAAAAACTGAATGTAGTAATGATTAAGTGAATTTTACCAGATCATATACAAGAACAGTTCTGGCAAGTCAGGAATCATGATGAAATTTTAACTATTGCTAGATCTCTTTATGAATCTATATCACTTTTATAAATATACAAACATCAGGGAAATACAAGGTTTTTGCCTTCTACATCTGTATAACCACAACATTCCTAACATGATGATGGTTTAAAATTTACTGAGCATTTTTTCTGGGTTCTTCACCAAACTATGCATATCATATAGTTTACCTGCTTTTCCCATCAATTCTATGGAATATATTTATGCATCCATTTTGTTTGTGATATTACAGAAAGTAATTCTGCTTTATGAAAGAAGATTAATCATCCTCCCTTTGTAACTGTCACCTTTGCAGTATATTGAAACCAAATAAAGACTACCCTGGCATCTTATATATTTTTACTTTGTGCAGAAGAACAGCTAAGGAGAGACAAGCAGTCCCTTACCTCACATGGACCTTAATAATGAATATTTTGTGAAGAAGTCTCACATGAGATGTTTTTACCATGTAAAAATTACAAAATTTCTCAATATGATCTGTAGGAGCCTGCTTCAAAAAGGCCAGGTAGAGTGTCTGGAAGGAGGCACGAGGTTGAGGACATGGTAGATTGTAAGAAATAGAGACAGACAACACAGGATAGATCTGGGAGAACTGAAGGTGAATACCAACCAGCCCTAAGTTTGTTTTAGAGTCTGCTTATATACAAATGTAGAATAAAGCACAGTACAGACTGCCAGTATCTAATCACAGGACTATTCTTTTTCTTGAGTAAGCAGTTTCAATTTCTATCTCGATGTTCCTGAGGTTTGGCATCAGCAGTGTTTTTTCTACTAGTGAGTGTGTTCTTTTCTCATGGGCAAAATGTTCTTTCCCATGAGCTTAATCAGAACCTTCTCATAGCCCTCAAGGATCCTGGCAGAGCAGGCAAGCTTGAACTCAAATGACTTTTTCAAGTCAGAATTGACTCCAGATGGAAACTGAGTCACATGTGGGTTTCCAAAATGATCCCCTATCCCCAAAGGTTACTGAAGGCAAAATGTCCCAGAGTTTCAGAATTAATCAGCTTGATCTTAAAGTCTTTGCTTTTTGTCTGGCAAGTACCCTTTCAACATCTGTCTGTGAACTCTTTGAATTTGGAATCATCAATACCTAGCATCATAACTGAAAAATAAAGAAATGGTATTTATCGTCAGTCTTCACTGCCTTTACTGACCAATGGGAGAATACCTATCACATTTCTCCTAAGGACAATATTGTATGTAAAGGCAAAAATTTGGAGGGAGAATCTATTCACCAAGAACTTCTTCTGAGGAGAAACACTCATGTGGAATGATCAGTAGATCTACAAAACAACTACAGACTTTGAATATATATAGTTTTATTTGTCGTTTATCAATAGTTGTTTGCTTCATATTCTTAATGATTTATGCTCTACTGTAATTTTATCTATTTTGTGACTGATACTGATAACATTTTGTCATAATGGTTGGATCTCTTTATGAGAATTGTTGGATTAAAGTATTTAGTAGAACTTTTTCCTTTTATTGAAAATAGATTTATTTCCTCATATAATGTATCTGATTACGTATGGCTCCTCCTTCCCAACTTGTCCTCCCTTCTCCTCTCATCCAGATCCACTCACTTTTTGGCTCTCATCAAACAGGCTTCTAAAGAACAATAATAAAATAAAATAAAATATAAGAGAAACTACTACATTGGACAAAACAAACAGAAAGAAGGAAAAGAGCAAAAGAAGGCATAATGATTGGAGACCCACTCTTATCCACATTCAGGAACCCAATAAAAACCACTAAACTGGATGCCTATACACACACACACACACACACACACACACACACACACACACACACACACACACAGAGGACCTGGTGCCAACCTGTGCAGGCCCTGTGAGTGCTTCCCAGTCCCTTTGAATTCATATGAGAGGGTCTTGTTTTCTTAGTGTCTTCCATCCCTGCTGGTTCTTATACTCCTTCTGCCTCCTCTTCTATGGGTTTCCCTGGTCACTGAGAGGAAGGAGTTGATGGAAACATCCCATATAGGGCCGAGTCTAAGGTCTCTCACTAAGTTTTTGTTTAATGACTAAATTTATCATTCCTAGAAAAATCATGCATTTATTGTAATATGTTTAACATCAATTACTTAAATTCACAAATAAGATGTTTTATACAAGTGAAAACTTATTAAAAGAAATAGGATTGGAAAAGTATTTCAATGAGGTTGAAATTTTCACTATAGTCTAAGACTGAGTTCCCTGTCCTTTTAAGTTGTAGTGGTACGTTTTCAATTTTAAACACACATTTACTTACATACACATCTGCCTGTTGTCTCTTACCTCCACATGAGGATAGCACATACTTTCTAGTGGAAAAAGCTATCAGACACCTGAGAGATATCTGTTTTTTGACAAGTGAAGTACATGGCTGCATTCATATTGGTAAACAGGCTTTATTATAAAATTGTTTTCTTTGTGAGGCTGACTCATTTTGTTACTAGCTTAGGCATACTATATAACTGTGTTAAGTCTCAGTGCCTTTAATGTTATAAGGATAATAATTTTACTTCTGAGAGCATTTAGGAAATTCAAGTCAGCATATTGGCAAAGGTTTCTCCGTACATATAAAAAAATCCAGATTCTCTGTATGTTTTCTATATTTACATGTGTACATTTTAAACTTTATTTATTTCATTTTTATTTTTATTTTTTGTTTTTTTGAGACAGGGTTCTCTGTGTATTTTTGACTGACCGGAAACTCACTCCATAGACCAGGTTATCCTTGAACTCACAGGGATACACCAGCCTCTGCCTCCCAAGTACTGAGGTTAAAGCTGTGTGTCACAATACCCAACTATTTTCTCTCTCTCTCTCTCTCTCTCTCTCTCTCTCTCTCTCTCTCTCTCTCTCTGACTTTATCCTTTTCTTTTCTATCCCAAGCCTACATATATTTATAAACACACTGTAAAACATTTAGAGGTTTTTTTTCACCTGAATCTCTCTTTACTGTATATCTCTCTTTTTCTGAACACATGAATCTCTAATTTGCTAAGCAATATGGATAGGATTGAAGCCCTGGCTTTGACAACTGGATCCACCCCATTCCTTAGCTTTCTGAGAGTCTAGCCTCATGGCAGAGGTACTGACCAGAGCAGAGCCTCTTAAAAGAGCTGCAAGTTTTTTGCAGCTAAAGCTGAGTCAGGAAGTCGCTCTTAAGTGAGAGGTGCTTACCTCTAGCAAACAGAGCTCACCTGAGAACATGCTGCTCTCAAGAAATCATGCTTCACTCTGTTCTTTTGTGTCTAGAATTACTTCCCAAGCTTTCTCCGGTTTTATGTAGATGCAGTTGTCTATGTTGGCGTCATTTGTTGGCAGAGGTTTCTGTCCCCACCTCCCCTCCTGGTTCCACAGTCATTCAGTCCCAAAGAAACACACAGATGTCTACATTAATTATAAACTGGTTGGCCTGTTAACTCAGGCTTCTTATTAACTCTTATAACTTACATTAACTCATAATTCTTGTCTGTATTAGCCACATGGCTTGGTACCTTTTACCAGTGAGGCATTCTCATCTTGCTTTCTCTGTGTCTGGATGACAACTGTAGACAAACCTTTCTTCTTCCCAGAATTCTCTTGTTCTGGTCACCCTGCCTATACTTTCTGCCTAGCTACTGGCCAATCAGCATCTATTAAACAAGTACAAGAGATAAATCTTTACAAAGTAAAAGACCAATGTCCCACAGCACTATCAAATGTTCAGTTCTTAGCAAAAAGAAATGCATTCTCTTTGACTTTAGGTTGGAATATCCATAGACAACACACAGAGTAGAAGTCATAAGTAGTACACCAACTATCCCTTAGAACTCTAAAGGTAGGCTCAACTAAGAACTTTTTAAGAAATTCCATGCTCTGAGTATAGAAGAATGTTTAAATTAGTTCTTCTTGGTATTGCTGTGGCTGGCTATGCTGAGTATTACAGCCTCAGTGCTGCCTTCCTCTGTGCTCTAACATGAAGTTTGCTATCTCTTTTACATCCATATTTAACCTAAGTAATTATCATTTCCATACTTGTGATGTTAGAGTGACAATTTTTATTTCTCCATTTTAATGTCTGTTCCTTCAAATCCATTCAAATATTCCCTATAATTCAGTTACCTCTAGCTTGTCCCACTTCTAGCAGGGTTTCTAGTGCCCTGTGTTCTGCTCTTCTCATAAACAAAAAGGGTTTCAGGAAACTATGATATTGTAGTTAAGTTCTGAAGAACATGTAGGAATGAAATGTCTACAGAGGTGCCAATTTTCTTTTACATCTTAGGATGCTGCACCTCAAGTATAGGTTTTAGTTTTGTTAGTCCTCAAGAGAGAAAACGATAAGATTGCACTGCAATTGTTATGGCGAGGCTGTCACTTTCAGTTATGATGGCCATTTAAAAACAGGACTTCAGTTACAACCACCAGAAAAGGCAGGGGATAAGAAGTTTTGTTCTTTATTAGTTTACGGTTCCAGATGGGGTGCTTCCTTTGATGTCATATTAGCAAAAATGACATGAACACAGACATTAACATGTTGGTTTTTTTCTGGATATGAAATATACTGACTGTTTTCATTATTGTAGAGTATAATGTTATGTTTACTCCTCCATCCCTCGATATTTAGAAGAATCATTTGGCACACTTTAACAGTTTATATAGTTCTCATGCCAGTTATCGATTTCTCCTTTGTTTTTGGTCAGTTTGTGATATTTATATGTGGCTCATGTCATATACACATATTCCTGAACTGATTTATATTCTTGTCTCCATGTTTACACAGCTATAGAATCATTTTATGAAATGGAACTTTCTGCCATTGATAGGAAAACATGTGAGCAACTTGAAGGATGCATGCACTATTAGTAGGGTGGTCTTATGATCAATGGTTAACAAGATCTGTCTTCCACAGAATGTTTTCTCATTAAGGAAGATTGATAACAGTGCTGTTTATAAAGAATGTATAGACAAGGATAGCAATCAGGTCAACACGGGCTTTAAGTCATATGCTGTATAATTAACAGGAGATTATTACTGCCAGAGTGGACATCTGCTTAAGTATAAGTTGGAATAACATATAGCTCAGCAAAGCTTTCAAAAACAGAATGCTGTGACATGAAATTTACTTGTGGTAATTTTAGTAAGTGACAACCAAGTTAATCCTGCATATCAATGGGGAGTTTGACTTCTAGTCTAGGTGATACTAGATGTTAATTTGGTAGCTTCAGAATTTGTTTCTTATTTCTTAAACAACATGCAATACCTTCAATATTTTGGCATAAATAAAATTATTTCTGTTTCCTCTTATATTAAATACATATGCAAATTATATTACAGACATGCAGATTTTTAGTATTCTTTACTCATCTTTTTTTTTTAAAAAAGGAACTAACCATGAATATAATTTTAAAATAACAATTTGTACTAAATTAGGCTAACTTTTTCAAACTTATGGTAAGAAGGATATTTTTGAATCATCGTGATTATGATTTGTGGGAATCTGATTTAAAATATATTTTAACTAAAATTCCTTCACTCAAACTGAAATCAAGTTACTGGGAAACTTAAAAATATATGCAAATGCACAGTGATAGCAAATCCTAAAAAAAGCAATAAACAACACACAGCTAAGCTTTGGCCAAAATATGTACCAGTGAGATTCATGCAAGAAGATATAAAAACATAAATATAAAATGGGGATATAAAAGGCAGCATAAAATGAGGTTATATTCAAGAGCAGGTTTTCAAGTATTTCATTAGTAAGACCATCAAATAGTTCTGTACATCAGCAAAATTTTGGTACATAAAAATCTAAGAAACAGAAGTTGTTTGAAAATTTTTGTAAACCTATCTATAAGCTATAGATTTAAGGTAAAATTTCAACTAGGTTCCAGGAAATGGACACACAACACCAACAACAAAACATGTTAATGGCATTTTTCTGGGAAAACTTTGGGATTGTTTAGACAAGGGATCTTTGGTAGGGATTCGTAGTTTTAGAAAACAACTGTAGCGTGAGGGCTGGCTTGTTGGGGTTTATGTCCTGCCCAATTCCCACAGCTGATAAGCCCCCCAAAGAAAATCACACAGAGGTCTCCATAAGATTATAAACCGATTGGCCCATTAGCTCAGGCTTCGTATTAGCTCTTATAGCTTACATTAACCCATTATTCTTATCTATGTTAGCCACATGGCTCAGTATCTTTTTCACAGGGGCAGGTCACATCCTGCTTCTTCCATGATCTGGGCAGGCAGGACTGGGGAAAGAGCTTCTTTCTTCCCGGAATACTCCTGTTCTCATCGCCCCACCTCTACTTCCTGTCTGGTTGTCCCACCTATACTTTCTGCCTGGCTACCGGCCAATCAGCATTTATTTAAAACATGATTGACAGAATACAGATAATTCTCCCACACCAAACAACAGCAATAATAAATAAAAATAAGGATGAAATTTGAGCTGACATGTTGAACTATGCCTCTCAATGTAATGACCAGTGTCCTGTTATGATACAACGAGAGTCATACCAGATATCAAAGAGATTCAGATTTTAAGTTAGTGGATTTTCCAGTCTTCATCTTTATAATTTACTCTTTGTGTGGCATTTTTGTGTAACAAATCAATACTTTAAAATGAGATAAATTTGGATATATTTATTAAAATAGAAACTTTTTTCTTCTGTTCAGTATCTTTCCTTCACATTATTTATTGTTTACAAACAATTGCATAACCAATGTATTTTTTGATTTTGTAATAAAATAAATATCAAAAATGTAAATTCTAATTATAAAAATTCTTGTTTCCTCAGTTAAAACCCTTTGACAATTTTATAACTTGTATGATATTTTTCTCCATTGTACTCATTTATTAAGACAGTTGCTTATTAATATGAATGAATATATTCAAATTATTTACCCATAATCTTTTGATTAATTATCTATAACACATTTTTCTGATATTTCTTTTCTGCATCAATTGAACAGAAGTATTTCATATTTCTTATAAAATATACTATGTAATGTAAAAATTGGGACTTGCTGTAAGTTTATTGCTCACAGGTTATGTTATGCAGACCTAAGAATATTTGTCACTACCTGCTGTATCAAAGTGTTGTCTGAAGAGTTTTTTGCAGAACTACTCATGCAAACACAAAAGTTTAAATAAGTATAGCACAAACTGATGAAATATGTGCATGTTGAATATTTATTATTGCATACAAAAGAGACAGTGATGTGGTGGGAACTAAATTTCTTTCTTTGGGAAGATGATGCATGAAAGTTGCCAAGAATTATGTGGTCATTGGGAAACAGCAAAACCATGAGATGTTTGGCATTTTCATTGGTTTATAAACGTCTCTATGCTATGTTATCATCTTAAAGTAACTGACTACAAATTAGAGATGACATGTTGGCTTACACAATATTGAACTTGCTTATCAGTCCTCTAATTCATCCTTGGACAAGATTCAAATTGTTTAAGGAATGTGTATACTTTAAATCAAAATAGACATTCATGATATTTGATTTACTTTTGGGTGCATATTATGTGTATTGGTAATCTTCTCAGAACTCACTGTTACTTGTTTAGCCAACACTATTCTTTCTGACTCTGGTATTAAAAGACCAAAGGCATCTGGCAATTCTCTAGGTTTCTTCTTCTTTATGTAATTGAAAGTGAGTGATCAAGGTCTTTATCAGAATATGAACAGTTATGACATTACACCTCATAATGAAGCATATTTAGGTTATAGTATAATTTTAACACTACAAAATAACTAACTCAAAATAAAATTCCTTAAATTTTAATTTAAAAGCATCATTATTTACCATGACAGATTTGGAAAGATTCCTAAGAAGTGAAATACAAAAGGATTGTCCTTTGTTCATATTTTTAAGGATCTCCTAAATTTAGAAATCTAGTTTTTTTTATTTTGAGCAGTTTATTAGCACCACGCTCTAACCAACTGAGCTAACCGGCCAATTATTTTGAGCAGTTTAGAACACTAGCCTCATTGATTATTTTTTCTATACCATGTTTATTATAATGTATTATAATAAATATATTATATTTATTATAAATTTTGTATTATATTAACATTATTATACTAAAATGCTAGATTGGATTTTTTGTTTGGATTTATACACAGACCAGTGCACTTTTATAGAGTTTTGCATATTCTAAAACTGCCCAAAAACTTCTATATGGTTATTATGCTTCTTTGGGATTTTTGTTCATGACTCTTCTGCACTTGTCTTGTATCTATGGATTTTCTCTATCTCTTGGTTGTTTTCTGTTCTGCTTTTCTGCATCTTGGTAAAAGCTTTATGTAGTTTTTGTCTTACATTGATCACTTATGATTTGTTTGTTCATTTCCTATTATTGGTTCTGTTGTTCTAAAATAATGAGTTTTTCATTACATTGAGTTTGCAGGTAGGGAGATAGTTCTAATTTGAATCAGATGTATAAATTGATTTGGTTAGACAGGGTTGTAGAGAAGCTTTTCTGTAGTACAAAATTAAACAAGACTTCATGCTGTAGTCACAGAGTTTTACTGTTTAATCTTTTCAAGCTTACTGTTGTAGAGACCAAAGGAACACTCCTTTTCCCAATTCCACTAGGAAGTTTAGATATCTTAGATTTTAAATGGTTTCTGTCTCTATTATCTATCAATCACTTCGCTACATATACCTATTTATATCTATTTATTTTTCCTCCATCATCTATTTTTGCCATGTCTATCATTTCTTATGTATTAATTATATTTATCTATGACTATGTGTAAGTCTATATATTTAATACCTAAAATCTATCTTCCTATAAATTATGTGTATTTACTTCATATCTATCTATCTATCTATCTATCTATCTATCTATCTATCTATCTATCTATCTATCTATCTTCCTGTCTATATGCATAACTATAAAATATGATCATTAGTATGAGTACATACAGAGGTATATGCACAATTCTCTAGGTTCAAAAGAGATAATGATCTGTAAATGATTCTGTCTGACAACAAATCAGAAAACAAGTATGTGACAGAAATTTGCACAGCTGTGTATTTATAATTTAATCTTTATTCTTGTGGAACATGCATTTTTATTTTATAAAAGAGACCAGCATAATTTTTAAAACCTTTAGTTATTTAAGAGACCTCTGAAAAAGCCCTTTTTTTTGAAGTTTAAGTGGGGATGAGAGGGAAGGGAGAAAAAAAAGATAAAAAGATAACAGCCTGCTTCTTCTTCTTCTCTCTCTCTCTCTCTCTCTCTCTCTCTCTCTCTCTCTCCCTCCCTCCCTGAAACCGTTCAGTGTGCCAAAATGTAAATGTTGTGTTGTGGACACATCATTATCAAAGCATCTCCTATGTGTATGGAGCACAGAAGGAGTGTAACTAATTGAGTACTGCCCACAGAATACAAAATTAACAGTTTGACAAGCAAAGGATGATAATAAGCATTTTCCTTCTGAACATGATCAGAATTCGTTACTTGTTCTGCAGAGGTACCAAAATGAGCCACAGCTTTGGAATGCACTATGAATTATCATTGTAGTATAGCAAAAGTTCTGTGTATATGTAAATGATAGTTCACAATAATAAACAAACTATTATAAAACCAATTTATATAGCTCATTAACCTATGGTGGTCAATTTTTACTTGTGTTTCTTTGTTTCTGATTTTATATATTTTGTGTGTGGTTTTACTAATTATTTATATCTACTTTATCTTTTATCATAACTAAGGAAAACTATGACTATCTATTCTTCAACACCATCAAAGACCCCAAAAGGATATAATATTTCCTAAGTAAACAGAAAGTAGATTGTAAGCAACTTCCAAAACTCTATAAATTATGGAGATATCTCACTACCTGGACAGTCACCCAAAGTTCTTTTGTAACTTTAGAGCACCTATCTTCATCCCACAGGCCCATAGTTTCCAGTAGACTTTTCCATGAAGCAGGAAATTTCAAAGACAGTTCCACCTATATTAGCAGTTTGTCATTCACTTTCTTCTGTTTCCTTCATAATGCCTTGCAGACTCTTTAATGAAGCAGGAACTCTGAAGGACCATCTCACCTTTAGGCAAGTACAGCAGTCATTTTTCTGGTTCTGAATGCCCAGATTAATGGGCCAGCACAAATTGGAATTGATGGGTGAGAATAAGAAAATGAGAGGAGTGGGTAGGGAAATTAGGAATTATCTGAGATGAGTTGGTGTAGGGAAATGAATATGATAAAATTATATTGTTTGTTGCTACTAATGTTGAATCAGGAAAACCTCTTGTAAAGGAGATGGGTTGCCCATGTTTGCTGCCAGGAAACAGAGCTCATCCTCACCCCCCACTCCCCAAAAATTGCTGGCTACCAAGAATCTGGGCTTAATTCTGTTCTTTTTTGTCTAGAATTCCTTTCCAAGGAATTCTAAGGTTTTACGTAGATGTAATCAGCCCCATGTTGGTGTGGCAATCTGTTGTTGGAAGGCTGCTCGTTCATTTCCTGGTTGCCCATACCCCAAATAATGACACAGAAACTATATTAATTAAAGCACTACTTGGCCTATTATCTTACACATATTTATAGCTGTCTCTTACACCTTAAATTAACCAAATTTATTAATCTGTGTATCACCATGTGGTTGTGCCTATCAGTAAAGTTTCATTTGATGGCCAGCATCTGTCTACTGCAGTGGCTACATGGCTTCTCCTTGATTCCACCTACTCTCTCCTCTATCTGCTTGGAATTATGACCCTGCCCTATTTTGCACTGCAATGGGCCCAAGCAACTTCTTTATTAACCAATGGCATTCACACCACACAAAGAGGAATTCCATATCATACATGCACTAATTGAAGCAACTTATGGGAGCATGGGTTTATTTTGGTTTATAGCTTTAAGGGAAAACAGTCCATAATAGTGTTCAGGGCACGGCAGTGGCCATCCACAGAGGTGGGATTTTACAGCAAGGAATAGTTTATCAAATTTCAGTAGAACAGGGAGCAGAGATTTTTGAGTTGAAAACTGTAAAGATTAGGCCCATTTCTAGTGGCCAACTCCTGTTAATCAAGTATAACATTTTTAAAAATGCTACAACTTAGCAAAATAATTTTCTAGCTGAGAACCAATAGTTCAAAAAGAGCTTGTGAGAGACAGTTATATATAATAATAAATAATGTCAGTATCAGAATTGTTTAGCTTTTAAACCATTTCACATCCCTATAATGAATCTAAAATCACATATGAAAAATAAACAATATTATATATTTTAGCATTATCTTCAGCTTTATACACAAATCCTTACCTAAATCTATTTCTTACTGATCTATGTTAATGGGTTTCCAGCTAAGATTTCTGTTAACTGACCCTGTTCCAGTCCTGCTTGCCATTCCATAGAGTCACTGTCTAAAACTGATGAGACCTTCTCTCAAGTCCAGGTCAATAGTTTTCTGTGACACCCTGCATTTCAGTATAAATACATTGATAATAATTATTTGTATTCTTTTCTTCTGGATTACATTTGAGTTGATTAGCAGATATTAAAACTCAACATTGTATACATTGTCATTACTGAGTATTTTACTTGGTCTTTCTTCACTTTCTTTTTTAATTTAAATAGCATTTTTTCACTTCTTTTATGTATCAACCAGTTTCCCATCCCTCCTCTCTTCCTGTCCTTTCTCTTTTACCATTTACCAATCTCCCTCTCCACTCCTGCTTCATCTCCATTCAGAAAGGAACAGGCCTCCCATGGACTTGCACAAAATATGACACATTATGTTAGGGCAGAACTGAGTTCCTTCACTTATGTTAAGGTAATCCAGCATGGGGAGCAAGTTACCAAGCCCAGATAAGCACCAAAGAGGGGTCACTGTTAGAGGCCTTACTAAGAGACCAAGCTACACAAGGGTCACACACTGCTGAAGGTCTAGGTTGGTCCCATACAGGCTCCTCAACTGATTTTTCTGTGTCCATGAACTCCTGCCACTTCAAGTCGGCTGTCTCTGTGGGTTCCCCCATCAGGACCCCCTGACTCATACAATCCCTCCTTCCTTTCTTTAACAATATTCTCAGTGTTCATCGCTTGTCTGTGGATCTCTACCTCTGCTTCCATCACTTTCTGGATAGAGTAGCTCTGATGGCAATTAGGGAAGTCACAAATCTGCATAGAGTAAGTGGCCAACTCAGGTACCTTCTCTACTATTGGTAGGAAGGAGAATTAGTTGGGGTCATCCTTTCTGGATTCCTGGTGGTTTCCCTGGCACCTGATTTCTTCCTAACCCTGAAATAGCACCCCATAAAGATGTCTCTTTTTCTTAATCTTCCCCTCCACCATGCCTCCAACTCACCTCCCTCACCCAGTCCAACCCACCCTCCTCTGAACCATCTGTTCATCCCCACAAACCCAACTACCAGTTTACCCAGGATATCTTTCTTATCAACTTCTCCTTCGCAGGGAAATCCATGCATTCCCTCTTTGAGCCTTCCTTGTTATTTAGATTCTCTGAGGCTATGGATTATAGGTAGGTTGGTTATTCTATACTTTACTTCTAATAACCTTCTGTGAGTAAATACTTACCATGTTTTTCTTTCTGGGTCTGGGTAACTTCACTCAGAATGATTTTTTCTTTTCTAGTTCTATTCATTTGCTTGCAAATTTTATGAGGTCATTTTTTTAAAACTAAGTAGTATTCCATTGTATAAATGTATCACATTTTCCATTCCATTCTTTGGTTAAGTGGCATGTAGGTTGTTTCCAGATTCTGGCTACTATGAATAATGCTACTATGAACATAATTGAGCAAGTGTCCTTGTTGTATGATTGTTCATCCTTTGGATATATGCCCAAAATTGGGAAAGCTGGTTCTTGAGGAAGATTGATTCCCATTTTTCTAAGAAATGACCATAATGATTTTCAAAGAGGCTGTACAAATTTGCACTCCCACCAGCAGTGAAAGAGTATTCCCCTTACTCTACATCTTCTACTAATAGCCTACAAATTCATGGAAACTGAACAGTTCTCCTCTGAAGTGCCACTGGGTCAAGGAATAAAGAAAGAAAGAAATTAAGGAGTTTCTAGATTTCAATAAAAATGAATGCACAACATATCCAAACTTATCAGATACTATGAAAGCAGTGGTAAGAGGGAAGTTCATAGCATTAAGTTCCCACATAAAGAATTTGGAGATATCTCACACTAGTTACTTAACAGCACACCTCAAAGCTCTAGAACAAAAGAAGTAAACTCACCCAGGAAGAGTAGATGGCAGGAAATGACCAAACTCAGTGCTAAAATCTATAAAATAGAAATAAAAAGAACAATACAAAGAATCAATGTAACAAAAAGTTCAATCTTTGAGGAAATCAACAAGATTGAAAAACCCTTATGCAAACTAACCAAAAGATGGAGAGAGAATATCCAAATTATCAGAATCAGAACTGACAAAGATGACATAGCAGACACTGAGGAAATCCAAAGAATCATCAGATCATACTTCAAAAATATGTACTCCACAAAATTGGAAATTCTAAAAGAAATGGATAATTTTCTGGATAGGTACCACATACCAAAACTAAATCAAGACCAGAAAAACAATTTAAATAGACCTACAACCCCTAATGATATAGAAGCAGCCATTAAAAGTCTTCTCCCCACTTCCCGCCAAAAAAGCACAGGACTAGATAATTTCAGCACAAAATTCTATCAGAATTTCAAAAAAAGTTAATACAAATAATCCTTATTTTCAGAAGGAACATTAATAAACTCTTATATGAGGTTACAATTTCTGATGCCCAAACCACACAAAGATGCAACAAAAAAGAAAATTTCAAACCAATCTCCCTTGTGAACATTGATGCAAAAATACTCAATAAAAGGCAAACTGAATCCATGAATATACACACAAACAATCACCCATCATGACCAAGTAGACTTCATCCCATAGATGCAGGCATGGCTCAACATACAAAAATTCTGTCAATGTAATCCAACATATAAACAAACTGAAAGAAAACAAACCGCATGATCATCTCACTAGATGCTAAAAAGACTTTGACAAAATCCAACACCCCTTTCATGATAAAGGTTCTGGAGAGAACAACATTACAAGGAACATACCTAAACATAATAAAAGCAATATACAGGAAGCCAACAACCAATATCAAACTAAATGAAGAGAAACTCAAACTGATTTCACTGAAATGAGTAACTTGCCCTCTCTTTCCATATCTATTCAATATAGTAATAGAAGTTCTGGCTAGAGCAATAAGACCACAAAGGGATACAAATTGGAAAGAAAGAATTCAAACTTTGATAGAGCAATAAGACCACAAAGGGATACAAATTGGAAAGGAAGAATTCAAACTTTTTCTATTTGCAGATGATATAATAGTATACATAAATGAGCCCCAAAAAATCTAAAAGGGAACTCCTTTTTCTTTTTTTGTTTTTATTGAACTATAAACATTTTTCTCTGCTCCCCTTTCTTCCTCCCCTCGCCTGTATAATTTTCTGTGACCCCCATGTTCCCAATTTACTCAGGAGATTTTGCCTTTTTTTCCTTCTTATTCTACCAGGGTACTCCTACTGATAAACACCTTCAGCAACATTGCAGGATACAGGATTAATTAAAAATTGAGTAGCCCTCCTATATACAAATGATAAATGGACTGAAAAAGAGATCAGAGAAATAATCACCCTTTACAATATCCACAAATAATATAAAATATCTTGATGTAACTCTAACCAAACAAGTAAAACAGCTGCATGACAGTAACTTTAAGCATTTAAAGAAAGAAATTGAAGAAGAAATCAGAAAATGGCAAATTTCTCATGCTTATTGATAGGTAGGATCAACATAGTAAATATTGCAGTCTTCTCTTTATTTTTAAACAGAGTCTCTCAACTAACTTAGTTCTTCTTGGCTGGCTGCCCAGTATTCTCCAGGAATGTGGCACCTCTTAGCAGTCCTGAGTTTACAGGTGTGCCTGACATTTTTTTAAATGTGGCTACTAGGAAACCTAAATCACATATTCCTCCTTGTGCAACAGACACTAACCAACTAAAATATCTTCCAAGACAATGGGCTCTGTTATCTTTATATACTCCATGTGACATCACTGAGCATCATGGAGTATACATATGATTTAATTGTTGATTCTCAAATCAAAAGCTCTCCAACTGATATAGAACTTCATATATATTTAGATTTTCATCATAACTTTCCTTTGCTTTTATCTTGTCTACAGAAATCATTGATTGGCGACTATTCATCTATTTGCTCAAGCAAATTAGAGCTGTGTTATTCAATAGGTACCCAGTTGAATGTGTTTATTTAAGTTCAAATGAATTAAAATTAAAGTTGAAAATACAATCTCTTGTTTGCTCTAGCAAATTTTAAATGCTCAATAGCTACATATGACTTTTTAATCACTATTTTTCAACATTTTAGCATAAAAAATCTAAAGCCACAATTTTGCTTTGTCCCCATCTTCACTGCTTATTCTCTCTCAATCTCTGGCCTTATTTACCATAGTAAAAAAATCTGCACTCAATTTGAGAAATAAAAGTATATTAACTTGATTAATAATATATTGTTTTTTTTTCCCCTGGTTTTGCCAAGAAGCATCAACTGGGATGAAGAAGTCTGACTTACCTTTAAGTCTGTAGTCTGAAAACTGTTTATTTGCATACCAGCTATCAAAATCTACCAAAATTATAAGTTTAGCATTTTGCCTCTTTTAAACCAGCATCCTTTATGATTTCCCACTGCTTATAATTCAAAGTTCAAATATTGTGTCCTGGTTTGTGAGCTCAATGTGAGTTGGTTGCTGCCTGATCACAGCACTCATTTCATGCGTCGGTTGTCCAGCTCTCTGTTTTCACCACCAGTTCATTTCTTCTTTTACTTTCTAGTAGAACATACCTAACTCATTATATTTTAGGTATTTTTATTAAATTACTTTATTTATCTGGGATATTTGCTTTTATCGTATGTATTGTTAGTTCTGTTTGTACTTTGGTATTGCCAGTTAAAAGTACTTCTCCTAACTAAATGTGTGATGTCATCTCTGGACTCATTTCTAAATACATTCAACTCATTTCAGTCATTTTTGTAGTCTTTCTTATTAACATTATTATGTTATTATTATGTATTATTTATTTCTCCATTCTTCTAACAAGAATTAACTTTTATTAAAATTGTGTTGTACAGTTGTTTACCTCTTTATTTCCATTCAAAGTTCCAACTAAACAGTAGATAATTGAGTCTCCTGAAATGTGAGTGAGAAATGCACATTAAACCAAAATAAAACAAACATCAGAATTAAGATTATTGTTTACAAATGACATCATTCAAAATAGACATTATCAGTGTTCATAGTAATTATGTTTTTAAAGTATAGTTTGTTTAAAACTCAAAATGATAAGGTATGCCTGAAGGACAGGACAATATATTATATTCTGTGCTGCCATCTCTCTATGCAAAGGCTTACCTACGAACCTCAGAAATAAAATATTTTACCTTCAGACTTAATGAAAACTTATATTGTGTTAAATTAAAAATGTTTATTTTAAAAATGAATCAGTTACAGTTATTAAGAATTACCACAAATTATTTTAGTAGATAGTCTTCTAGAATAAAGCAGAATGAGAATTATGAAACACAGAATTTAATTTTATCTGTGTAGTGAGTTTGACCACAAGGAAGCTTGGTTTACTGAAATTTGATTAACAGATCAGTTTATTATAGATGGACAGATCAGATCAGTTAATTATAGGGAAGCAAAAGAGGTAATTTATCTCTCATGATGAGATTTAAAAATATATAAAAATGTAAATGTATTCACAAAGCTTCCATGTATAAATTGCTGTAAAAAATGTGTGGAGAATGTCACAAAATGCATGAATTTGTAATATGAACTCATTTAACTCTCTCTGTGTCCATATGTTAGAAATGCAACTTCCCTTAAACTTGAATGTGAGGAAAACAGAGTGTAAGTTTTTAAGGACATTCCTAGATCTCGCAGCTAGTAAATATCAGAAAGAAGAGATGATTTCAGGTGGCTGTATTCCCAGAGAAAGAGAGGTAGTTTCTAAGTGACAAAAATCTGGTAAACCCTGGGTTATGTTCTCAGCTTGTCATTGTTATTTAGGGAGACTGCACACAATTTTATTAGGTTTTTTTTATAGTTCCAGTGTAAGATGAAGGGATGTAGTAATTTGTTTCTTTTGAGCAGAATATTCTGTAGCAGGAGATTTTTTGTAGACATGGATACGATATGTCTGAATTAAACCTCTAACCTGCAAAATTCAAACTACACATGTAATTCTGTTAAGGATTTTCAAATGAGGTATCTGGGATAGATTCTGCAAGTTGCCCTGCCCAAAGGATTCTGAAGCCTTTACAACTTCCAAAACACAAAAGGAAGGCAACAAGCTGGAAGTCCCTCTACAAATATCACACTGAGCCAATGTTCATATTGTAGTATTTGACAGGAGCCAGGAACACAGGTGAGAAGAATTTCAGTTGGACTGTCTTTTATACTGGACTGCAAATCGAGAATGCCTCTGATTATACATGCCACTACGTGACCATGGTCATTATTTATTTGTTTTGTTTGTTTGATGTTGCTGAAATAAATTATCTGAGATAGGAAGACAGGTAAAGAAAAATTATACTAAGATACCTAAATCCCTAAGTTAGAAGAAAGTTCACAATGTTTTATTGAGGATCTAGCCTTCTTGCTTCAGTATAGACGGAATTTGGATATATGAAAAATGCAGAGAACCTGAGACCACTGTATGCATGATAGAGATTCCACTGTTGAGGACAAAAGACAGACCAGAACAGTATTTACACTAGTTACAGATGCAAACTTCTTTTTCCCTCTTTATATTATGTCAATTATTTTGCATATGATAAAGTATATAGATATAAATATTGCAATTGTTTATCAAATCTAACAAAATATTTCTTCCTAGAACAAAAAGTTAAGTTCATGAAGAAATTATAGAAACTCATAGTCCTGATATAACCAAAGGTTCTACCAGATAGTGACTAAACTTTCCATCACAATGGGTGCTATGTGTGGGCAATTAAAAATTGATATTGATTTCTTGATTCAGGTCCTGAATGTCACAATTTTTGCTTCCTTTCTAAAATAAACCTGATGTCTGGTGTCTGATCTCTAGAGATATGATAAAAATATTGGAACCTGGTACTTATGCCCAGAAGAATAACAAATTTATCTGTGATAGTATAGAAGCACCAGGACCTCTTTGAAAATTTTTCTGACCTGCTCTCCATGGTCAAAGGAAAAGTAGAGAATTAAAAATTATAGTTGTTAACCCTGAACTCTTCATACAGGCTTAATACAGCCAGAGAATGATGTCATAAAAGATATAATACATCAGAAACATCAAAAATCTGTTTGAATATTGTCTTCTCAGATATCAATAAAATCTGAATAGTTTATTACATAAAAATTTAATCTAATCTCAAAATTTAATAACCTTTTAATTTAAAAATAAACATTACTTTTTCATGGAGTTAGAATGAGAAGTGTATGAAGTTTATAGATAGAATTTACAAAATAAAGTGATATATTACAGAAATAAGTAACTGACAACAATATACCCTTTCTTCACCAAACATGTACATTTTAATTTAAAATTGAATATATATGCATGCTGTTTATACTTAGAACTTTTCTGAGTTTTATAAAATCTCAGCTAAAAATATAGAATTCATAAACAACCATGAGCTGAAATTAAATATATAAACATAAAAAATATGACATTATGAAATATTAGATTTCAAAGGAAAAAATAAAAAATCTACTTCAGAAATACAAAAAGAAGAAAAAAGTAGGAAAAACAACATTAACACTAAGGTTAATGCATTTCTTTTGAGGTAGAGAGAAGGTAACAAAACAGTCCCTGCATTATGAAACATCTGGTCATTGAATCAAGAATGGACTTTAATTGGAAACAGACAGATGGCACAAACACTATTAGCACAGCAAAAGCTGTTGTGTAGACATGAGATCTAGGATAATGACTTTGGCAGAACTGTCTTTATTTTGCATTGCCAGTGATGTTATTCAGATCGGATGAAATATCCTGGAGGTTGACCTCTGTGCAAAACATTCCTCCAAGCATATTTGTAGTGTTTTGAATAGGCAGATGATTACATGTTCTCAGGTAATTAAAAAAAATAGATTGGACATTTCCATTTAGGATATTTTGCTCACATACAATCATATGCTATGAGATAGAATATTGCCATAATGGCATTTTACTTCCTTTTGCAAATGTTAGTTCAGAGTGAGAATTTTTCCATGTACCCTTATTATACAAAAAAAAAAATCTCTGTGAGTTCGAAGCCAGCCTGGTCTACAAGAGCTAGTGCCAGGAAAGGCTCCAAAGCTACAGAGAAACCCTGTCTCGAAAAACTAAAAAACAAACAAACAAAACAAAACAAAACAAAAAAAACCAAAAAAACAAACCATGCACTGGTTTTACTCCGAGTAAATTCATTCCCTGAAGGATTGTTATTTCACTCAGGGATGTTTGAACTTCATTGATCTTTCTTGAGACCTAGATAAATTTTGGAAATATGCATAGAAGTTCGTGTGTAATATTTAGATATTTATCCTTTACAATTATACTCAGAGCATGTGAATCATAAGCAAATGTGCCATAATTTCTGTTAGATGTACAGGCAACACATGCAGTCTTTACAAATAGGAATAAACATCTACAAAGATGGATGGAAAGAGGGAGTGTGGAATGACAATTACATAATTATAATTAAATTACTGATGATGTGTCTGCAAATCCTTAAATTGTAAGTCATCTAACTTTCTCCTTGTTGACTGTCTAAATGCTCTACTTTTTTTTTGTTGTTGTTGTTGTTTTTGTTTTTCGAGACAGGGTTTCTCTGTAGCTTTGGTGCCTGTCCCGGAACTAGCTCTTGTAGACCAGGCTCTACTTTGTGAATTTTGCATGCAAATGGATGGAAATAGAAAACACTATCCTGAGTGAGGTAAGCCAGACCCAAAAGGAGGAACATGGGATGTACTCACTCATATTTGGTTTCTAGCCATAAACAAAGGACATTGAGCCTATAATTAGTGATCCTAGAGAAGCTAAATAAGGAGAACTCAAAGAAAAACATATAGGCATCCTCCTGAATATTAACCTTCATCAGGCGATGAAAGGAGGCAGAGACAGAGACCCACAATGGAGCACCGGACAGAAATCTCAAGGTCCAAATCAGGAGCAGAAGGAGAAAGAACACGAGCAAGGAACTTAGGACCACAAGGAGTACACTCACACACTGAGACAATGGGGATGTTCTATCGGGAACTCACCAAGGCCAGCTGGCCTGGGTCTGAAAAAGCCTGGGATAAAACCGGACTTGCTGAACATAGTAGACAATTAGGACTACTGAGAACTCAAGAACAATGGCAATGGGTTTTTGATCCTACTGCAGGTACTGGCTTTGTGGGAGCCTAGGCAGTTTGGATGCTCACTTACTAGACCTGGATGGAGGTGGGTGGTCTTTGGACTTCCCACAGGTCAGGGAATCCTGATTGCTCTTAGGGCTGACGAGGGAGGGGGACTTGATTAGGGGAGGGGGAGGGAAATGGGAGGCAGTGGCAGAGAAGAGACAGAAATCTTTAATAAATAAATAAATTAAAAAAATGATACCGTTTGTCTTTCTCCAAGTTCCATTAATTATTTTGATTTTTCCATTTTGAGTAATCCAGAAGAAATCTCTCTTTCACTCTTCATTACATGACTTTTAAGTTTTTTCAGACACTTAGAATATTAAAGAAAAAATATAACATTATAAATGCTTTTAGGTTAAATCTTTCAGCCTACATGTGATAAAATTAAGGCCAACCTAGCATCCATATATGAGAGAAAGTATGTGATATTTATTTTATTGGCCTGGGTTACCTCATTCAGGATGATTGTTTCCAACTCCAAATATTTAACAGGATTTTTCATAACAACTGATGGTGGGAATGCAAGCTGGTACAACCCCTTTGGATGTCAGTGTGGCGATTTCTCAGAAAATTATGAAACAACCTTCCTCAAAATCCAATAATGTCACTTTTGGGTATATATCCAAAGGATGCTCAATCATGCCACAAGGACGTGTGCTCAACTATGTTCATAGCAGCTTTGTTTGTCATAGCCAGAACCTGGAAACAACCTAAATGCCCCTCGATCAAAGAATGGGTTAAAAAAAAGTGGTACATTTACACATGGAGTACTTCACAGCAGTACTTTAGTAGGCTGAAGATAGATGCCCCAATGCTGCAGAAGAACTTTGGGTAACTGTCCAAGGCAGCAAGATGTCTCTGTCAATTCTAGAGTTTTGGAAGTTGCTTAAAATGCACTTCCTATTTACTTAGGTAATATTATATACTACTGGAGACTTTGGTGGAGCTGAAGAATAGATAGTTATATTTATAGTTTTCCTTAGTTGTGATAAAAGTTAAAGTATATATAAATATTATAACTGTAATTCTTGCTTGATACCTGGTTTGCTTTATGAATTTTACAGTGTTAAAGTTAAAACCCTCCTTTTCATTTAGACAAAAAAGGGAAAATGGTGTGGGAGGTCCTTCTGTCTATGGGTTGCTTTTTTGGTTAATGAATAAATCTGTTTTGTCCAGTGGCTTAGCAGAATAGGGCAAGGTGGGAGTTCCAAGAAGATAGAGGAGGGGAGAATAGGCAGAGTTAGTGAGAAGCCATGAAGCTGCCAGAGGAGAAAGATATGAGCTGCCAGTTGGAACCTTGCTGGTAGCCCATGAGCCTCATGGCAAAATGTAAAATAATATAAATGAGTTAACCTAAGATATAAGAGCTAGCTAGTAATATGCTTAAGTAATTGGCCAAGTAGTTATTTAAATAATATAGTTTCTGTGTCTGGGAAGCCAGGAAATGAAGAAGCAGTCCCTCTGACAATGCTCTTGCAAGTCAGACAAAATTCCAGCTTAGAAGTAGAAGAAGATAGACTTTAAGTCTCTCTACTTTCTGAGAAACTAGTGGTGATTGATAGTCACTGGGAAAGGAAGAGGCGGATTTTTTAAGGTTGTGGTTCCTGAAAGGTCCATCATGTTTCAGGGATTAGGTAACCAAAATAAGACTTGATGGCTTAAATAGCAGCAAAAACAAAAGGACAAGAAATTGGGTGAGCCATAAGATGGGAACAAACCAGGGAGGAGTTGAGAGAAGGGCAATATGATCAAAATATATTGAATGAAATTCTAAAATAATTAATATTATATTATTTTTTTAAAGAATGATGTTTTATTAATATCTCTTCACAGTTGCTTTCATCAGGCTCTTAATGAATGGAACATAGGGAATCTATCACCAGGTTGTAAAGACAAGCTGCAGTAGTAGGGAGAGTTAGTTCTAGCTTCTGCAGTCATTCCTGTATCTCCTCTTCTCCTACCCCTTTTCTTTTTAGTTTTTCCATTTTCTTGCCTTCTTTCTTTTCTTCCTTTCTCTTTCCCTTCCTCTTTTTTATTTCTTTCCTCTTCCTTTTTCCTTCCTTCCTTCCTTCCTTCCTTCCTTCCTTCCTTCCTTCCTTCCTTCATTCCTTTTTTCTTTCCCCTCCTTTCCTCCATTTGTCCCTCCCTCCCTCTCTCTCTCTTTTTCTCTTTCTGACAAAGATTCACTTGTAGTCCTAGTGAGTTTCAAGCTCATGTTTAACCTCTGAAATAGTAAGATACAGTTATTAAACACCATGCCCATCTCATTCTACACTTGAAATGACTATACTTCATAACAAGGACAAATAACACTAGACAAACTATTGTGCATCAGAAGAAGCCACAAAGCTTCAGCCCTACACAAAGGACCTCTACTTGTAACTAAGAAAGCTTGAAAGGGAAAAATAGTCTTCCCCAGGAAAGAGCATGCCAATTTCTTATCCAATATCAAGTGGTCATCCCTGGAAACACATGTACAAGGTTTTATTGTTTGTATTGATTATATCTATGTATTTAGGAATATATATACACTTTCATATATATCCATTCATGTAACAACAATTAAGAAAAAAGTAGGGCATAAAGTTGAAAAGACTAAGGACTGATGTGTAAGAGAAAAGGAAGAGGAAAATGATGCAATTATTTCATAGTGGCACAAAGTAAAAGAAATATTTTTTTTAAATTCTTCAAATATGCCAATTGCTAAGTTGTATATGGATAAAAAGGCAAATCTATTATAAAAGTGAGCAAAAAAGTAGAAAAATACAGTCACTCAATGACAGTTGATCACATTTATTAAATTTTACAGTGTGTCAGGAATAGAATTGAGTGCATCAAATGAACTCTTTTGTACAATCTTTCCAGAAACATTACACAGTAGGCATTATTTGGAAATATTGTTAAACACATTATATAAATATGAAAAACGAAGGTCCAGGCATGTTAAGTCCCCATAGCTTGAAGTGTGAAACACAGAATTAATCTCATAATATTCTTTAAGTATTTTTGAGCAATTCCCTGGTAAATGCTTCCTTTAATAGATATGTATAAGTCAGTCTGCAAAAACTTAATTATAAAGTAGAATCAATTAAAAACTGAAAAATTTAAAAAAATAGATGTCTATGAAAAGTAGCTCTCCTTGTTATCTAACATTAGTCCAAATTAACTTGGTTATTTCTTTTCAGATGGCTCCCTAGATAAAATCATTTATAAATTTTGGAAAGTATTAAAATAGCATGTGTGCTAAATTGGAATTTTAAAGGTAATTGTCAGAATTTATTTTTGTCATAAAGGGAGATACTTTTCTTTAGCAAAGCATTTTTGCAGAGTAAGTAATGTTAATAGCTTCTTTTACATTGTTTATATAATGTTGTATTATAATGTTCCACCGACTCAGTGCCAGAGGGAAAGCAAATAACCTACAGTGGTTATGAAACCCTACTGGGTTATACCTTGTTGTAGGAAAGATGCCCCTTATTTGTTGCTGGCCTCTTAGGCCTGAAATAATCACTCAGAAACTGTAATAATTAAGTCACTGCTTGTCCCATTAGTTCTAGCTCCTTATTGGCTAACTCTTACATATTAATTAAACCCATTTCTATTAATCTGTGTTTGCCTCATGGGTGTGATTTACTGGCTAAAGTTCCATCAGGCCCAGTGGGCCTATCTGCTTCTCTCTGACTATATCTTCTCTCTCCTAGCATTCAGCTTAATTTTATGTACCCATCTCTGTTCCCCTACAGGTCTGCTATAGGCCCCAAAACAGATTCATTATTAACCAATGATAATCACAGCTACAGAAGGAAATCCCACATTAATACCTGGCCTGATTCTGGATTTTTCTCACAGACCCTACTCCTTCCTTTGTGTTTCAAATACCTTTTCCTGCCCTATGTGAATCTTGATTGAGTTTTACATGCATACAAAGCCTATGCAAAATTTGGTTTTGTGGAAACCCAGAAAACCATGGTACCTTGTGGGTCATGTATTTGCACCTGGCATTGTATTGTTAGAAGATTCTGTCCTTGTTTTGAGATATGGAAATCCACTAGCTAAAGTGTAAACAGGAAAAAATAAGAATGCTGAAAGGTGAAGGGAAGTCACTTCAGTTTACCAAGACTGAGCCCCTATAGCTGGGGAGGCTAAGTTCATTCTCATGTCTCTGGGTCTTCATTTCTTGGACATACGTGAACACCACCCCCCCCACACACACCAAAATACTCACAGCATAATATGGTAACTAGATTAATGAATATGATATCATAAACGTTCATAATCAGTGCATCACTTTGTGCAGACCTTGATATAAGAGCTACAATCAGTAAAGCCTGAGCATACTTCAAATGGCATATTACTACTTTGATCAAGTGAATCATACAGAGGTTAATTCTCTATCTACTTAATGATATGTATAATTGCTGTGGTGCTACATGGTAATTAAGTCTGAATAGACAACAGATGATAATAATTTTACATTGCCAGGATAAAACTTTATAGTTCTTTTCTTTGTTATTTTTTTAATACTCTGCAACTGGCAGTGCTGAAAATTTTATTTGATTTCATGTAAAAACTTAATAGTCTGTTTTTTTTCTCTCCCTCTCTCATACACACACACACATACACACACACATATGACTCATAACTACTGTCTGTTTCCCTAGTAAAACACTAATTTTTCTAATATTGAAGTTCTGATTATGCACCTTCTCTTCTGTTCCTTTCAGTCTGTATCCCATATCCTGGAGTTAATACATATTTTCTATTTAAATACTAATCTCCCAACTAACATGACAGTAAAGCATGGTTTCAGCAAAAGACCCTACCTGGGCAAGAGTAAAGAATCAAAGAGTATAATTGGTGTTAACTGCTAACCCCATACTTAAGTGCATACCCATATACACCTGTATACACATGAATGTGAACATGCACAATTTGTACATATGTGTGTGTGTGTGTGTGTGTGTGAGAGAGAGAGAGAGAGAGAGAGAGAGAGAGAGAGAGAGAGAGAGAGAGAGAGAGAGATATGTAGAGATATGTGAGATTCCCCACTATATGTTGTGAATATGTTTCATTACCATGGGTTAATAAAGAAGCTGCTTTGGCCAGTGGCTTAGCAGAATAAAGCCAGGTGGGAAATTTGAGCAGAGATATATATAGTAGATGGAGTCAAAGAGGCACCATGGGGCTGAGGAAGGAGACAGACACCAGAACGGTACTGATAGTCCACAACATTGTGGTAAAAGCAGATTAATAAAAAAGAGTTAATTTAAGATATAAGAGCTAGCTAGATATAGAAGCTATTGGCCAAACAGTGTTGTAATTAATACAGTTCCATGTGATTATTCACATCTGGGTGGCTGGAAAATGAACATGCTTTCTCTGTGTACTAATAGCATAAATGTTTGCCAACTGCATCTACATAAATCCAGAGAGAGTTTGGAAAGGAATTCTAGGCACAAAAGAACAGAGTTAAGCTCTTCTTAGTAACAGCATTTTCTCTGGTAGGCTCTGGTTATTAGAGGCTAGTTGAGGCATGATTTCTTTGAGAGAAGGCTTTGTGACTCAGTGTTGGCAGCAAAAATCTGTGTGGCCCCTTTAAAAGACAGCTTCCTGACTTGTGCTAGTGGAACAAATGACTGTGACCCTTTAAGAAGGTCCTGCACTTAAATAGCGTTTGTGAGCAGAGTGCTTCCAATTGCTTAATGGCAACATTGACCTTCTGAATTTCTGGAGCTGAGGTGGTGAGTATGGCTTGCAAAGGTGATGAATATACCTCCACCATGTTAGATGGGACAGAGACAACAGGCAAAGTTTTAGCAGTGATAGCCCTGCCATGCCTCCTTAGTATTAAAATTAAAAAAGGCTGCTAGTCAGAAAATGATTACAGATACACAATAAGACATATTCAGATGAAAAATACCTTTGAATTGATCACAATATTGGCTAAATATACATGGGCTTAAGAGAAAGAGAAGAAAGTGCAGAAATACATAGGTTAAGGGAATAAAGATAATAAAATAAATATTAAATAGTAATAGATGAAAAAAGCCACATAAAGATGAAAATATAGAGAGTCTGGATTATGTATACGATTTCAGTTTCTTTAAATATTTTGACTGCTAATGAGCTAACTGCAGAGATAAGTTTGACGGTTGGGGGCTGCTAAGCTAAACCAACATAAAGGTATCTTTGCTTCAAAATTTGAGCCTAAGGATATGTTACTTTGGAAAAGAAGTTCTGCTTTTGTTTCCAGAGAAGATAAGAACCTGTGGATTCCTTCCAAGATCATGTGGTTTGATGTAACAATACCCACTGAAAGGTCTCTGTGAACCCTAAAATTACTTTGCCCAACAAACAGCAGGAAGCATTTTGGGGAAAACTTTGCCCAAATTCCTAAAATGATTGTTGTTAAATGTTTGTTTTCATTTAAAGGGGGTTAATTACAAATGATTAACGGTCACAGTCTATTTCTAAAATAAAGGGTGAGGGCATATGATATAAAGATGAATATTTTGCATTCTTATGGATTTTGGTTTATTGGTACACATTTAAGGTCGATTTTGTTATATGTATATTTCCACTCTTGTTTAAGGTATTATGTTTATATGTTGTAAGAAGGAATGGCAGGCTTCATCCTGCCAGGCTCCCATCCGCCCTGCTAGCTTACACCCGAAATAATTACACAGAAACTGTGTTCATTTAAAATACTACCTGGCCCATTATCTAGCCTCTTCTATAACATACTACAAATTGGCACAACAATGTGGTAACTAACTCCACTTAAAAACCTGAGAGGACTTAAAAGGGAAAGAGAGTTTAACACAGCTTTTTGGTGTTTGCTAGGACATGCTGCAAAGAGATTTCCTGACTCAGCAATAGCAGCAGAAAAAAAAACATGCCATTTTAAAATGTGGCTTGCTGGGTTCTGCCACTAGTACAATCTCCGGCTATGGGGCATTTCAGAGCTCGGATGTTTATGTGCCCACTCGGGGTCTGGAACAAGTAGCTGAGACCATGCCCATGGCTTAGCTCTTCCTGCCTAAGTAGGCAGCAGGATCAGGTCTACTAGAAAATGGCAGTTTTGAAATACCAGCTTCTGGGTTGTGCCGCCAGTGTGAGCTCTGGCTTCTGTGGGAGACAGAGCATTTAAATGGGGTTTTGTGATTAAAATGCTATGGTTTGTTTGATGGCAACTGGACTTGCTATGTGCCTAAAAAGGGAATATTGCGTGCAGTGGCTCAGAGGCAGAAGCATCTTCGCCATGCTAGCGGTGCATTGCGCACGGCTCACAGGCACAAGCGCCTCTTACATTTTAGACTGGGCAGGGCAAGCAGGCAGTACCTGTATTTGACCTGAGACTGTCGAAGCTTAGATTCTTAAGAGATTAGCATTTTAAAAGCTCTTCAAGACAGTAGAGAATTAAAGACAATGCAATAGGACAGATTCATACATAAAGACCTCTAAATGGGTCATAGTGTTAGACATATGTAGTCTTGGGAGAGAGAAGAAAAAGAATATAGAAAATAAAGTTAATGCTTCTAAAAAGGGTAAAGTCTTTAAAGAGACAGAGTACAGATAGTTATATATTAAAAAATAAAGAAAAATAAGCCACGTAAAAATGGAACATACACAGAGAGTTTGGATTCTGTATATTATTGTATTTTCTTTGAATTTTTGACTGTGAAGAAGCTAAATACAGAGAGATATTCCATTGTGTGGTCTGCTAAGCTAATCCAACATGTATATTATAAAGCTATCTTTATTGCAGAATTTGGATCTAAGGATATGATGCTTTGGAAAAGAGATTCTTGTTTTGTTTTCACAGAAGATGAGACCCTATAAATTGCTTCTATCCCAATATGGTATTATAGACCACACACTCCTGAAAGGTTGCCGTAAACATCAAAAAATTTATTTCCTCAACTGCCGACTGAGAGAAACCTAGCATACAGGATATACCATGAAAGACCTGATTAATAGCACCCCCATACAGGGCAAAGCAGTTTGGAGAGAAAAACTATGCCCATATTCCCAAATACTGTTTATAAATGTTCTTTTCCATTTAAAGAGGAATATGATATAGATATGAATAATTTACATTGGTATAAATTTTGCTTTGCTAACATAAATTTAAGGTCAATTTTGTTATATGTGATTGTGTAGCTCATTTAAAAATGTAATGTATAATTAGAAATATAGGTTAATGGAAATCATCGATAATAGTCAAGCTTGTAGTCGTGTTTGATTTTCTAGATATTTAGAGATATATTTCAGTTAGATAGGCATTCTTCATATCTTTCAAAGACTACAGAATATGACATTTAATGTTTTAATAACTTAGGGCCTTTCATGACAATGAGACACATCTGTTCCTGGCAGTACCAACTACGTCAAGAGGAAAATGGGCATTGAAGAGGCTCCTTATGGAGTTTGTTAGCTATTTGGGCAAAAAACTACTCTTACCTGGACTGACACATAAACTGGACATGAAGAACCCATAGAGAAAGGGCAGCTAAACTTGCCTAAAGGTGAGATGATCCTTCGGGGTTCCTGTTTCATGAAAGAGTCTTTGAGACATTCTGCAGGACACAGAAAAATAGTGACTAAACTGCATTTGAAATTTCCTGCTTCGTGAAAATGTCTGCTAGATACTATGGGCCTGTAGGCTGAAGATGGATTCCCCAACGGTACAGAGGAACTTTGAGTGACTGGCCAGACAACGAGATGTCTCTGTCAATTATAGAGTATGGAAGTTGCTTATTTCTTGTTTACGTAGGTAATATTATATCCTTCTGGAGTCTTTGATGGAGTTGAAGAATAAATAGATAGTTATAGTTTTCCTTAGTTATGATAAAAGATAAAATAGATATAAATAATGTGACTGTAATTCTTGCTTAATATCTGTTTTGTTATATGTAATTTTACTATGTTAAAGTGAAAGCCTTTTTTTTTTTTTGTTTAAACAGAGAAAGGGGAAACTGTGTGGGAGGGTCTTCTTTCTATGTGTTGCTTTCATTGGTTGAATAAAGAAAACTGTCTTGGCGTTTTGATAGGGCAGCCCTTAGATGGGCATGGTAGACAGAACAGAATTCTGGGAGGAAGAAGGCAGTGTGGCAGACACCATGGCTCTCCTCTTCGAGATGGACACTGGTTAGACTCATGCTGGTAAGCCACAGTCAAGTGGCAATACACATTAATAGAGATGGGTTAAACAAATATGAAAGAATTAGCCAAGAAGAGGCTAGATAAAATGGGCCAGCCAGTGTTTGAAATGAATACAGTTTCTGTGTAATTATTTCGTGGTATAAGCTAGCTGGATGGCGAGACACAGCCAGATGCTCGACATTACAACATTTATACAGCTAATTTAATAATGCAATGTGTAATTAAAACTATGAATTAATAGATATTCATCTATAATAGTCAAACTTGACGTTATGTTAGGTTTTCTAGATGTACAGAGATATATTTCAGATTAATAGGCAGTCTTCAAAACTTTAAAGATTTTAAAAACTTAGACTTTTCTCAACAGTGAGAAATGCCTGTTTCTGGCAGCACCAATTACTTAAGAGAGGTTGATGGGCATTGAAAAAACTCCTTATAGAATTTTCTGTCAATGTGACAAGGTTAGCCATTTCGGCAAGAAACTGTTCTTGCCTTTACTGCTTGAGGGTATGCTATATAAACTAGACATTCAGGACACATTTAAAAATGACTAATGAATTTTACAAATGATGGGATGGTCCTTTAGGGTGCCTGCTTAATAAAAGAGTCTGCCAGATGTTCTGCAGGACTCAGAAGAAAGTGATTGACAAACTGCCTATATAGGCAAAACAGTCTTTCAAAGTTCCTGCTTCATGGATAAGTCTGCCAGATACTATGGGTCTGTAGGCTGAAGATGGATGAACCACTGTTACAGAAGAAATTTGGATGACCATCTAGGCAGTGAGACATTTATGTCAATTCTATAACATTGGAACTTGCTACAATGCACTTCCTATTTACTTAGGAGATAGTATATACTTCTAGGATCTTAGATGAAATTGAAAAATAGTAGTTATAGTTTTCTTTAGTTATGATAAAAGATAAAGTATATTTAAATATAGTAATTATAATTTTTGCTTGAAACATGCTTTGTTTTATTATGTTAAAGTTAAAATCATCCTTTTTATTTAGACAGAAAAGGGGAGAGAATGTTGGATCCCCCCTCTGTAGGCTATGAATAGGTTTTATTATAATTGTTTAATGAAGAATCTGATTTGGCCAGTGGTATAGAGTAAAGCCAGTCAGGAAATATAAAAAGAAATATACAGAGAAAGTAGGCAGAGTCAAAGAGATGCTGTAGAGCTGCCAAAATGAGACAGATGCTAGAAACTTACTAATAAGCCACAGCTTTGAGGTGATACACATATTAATAGAAATGTGTTTATTTAAGTATAAGGGCTATCTAGAAATATGCCCAGGATATTGGCCCAATGTTGTCATTAATGTAGTTTCTGTATGATTATTAACATCTGAATGATGGTGAAAGAGCAGTCTCTGCTAATGTACATGCAAAAATAATTTTCTAGATAACTACTTTTAGGTTTCAAATACACACATTGTTCTGGTTTGAAAAGATCTCTATAGGTCTATATATTTGGATGCTTGATCATTAGATGGTGAACATACTTGACAGGAATGAGAAGGAATGGCCTTGTTGGAGAAGTTTGACCTTGTTAAGTAGATTTGTGTCTGTGCAGGTCATCTTTCTGCCTAGTGCCTGTGGTTATGGAAATAGAACTTTTGACTCCTTCTCCAGCACTATATGGTAGCACTGGATGCCATTATGCTTTCTGCCCTGATGATAATAAATTATTATTTATACTATCAAACACTTATATGGTGTTTATGAGCAAAAGGTGATATGCTATTCATTGGTTTCATGTACTTAGAAACTTCCTAGATTGGGCAGTAAGCAAGACTCCTAGAGCTTGTGATAAATGTGTTTCTGCCATGAGATTAGATTTTCATGGAAACTAGAGGAGGAACCGACATCAGCATTTTATGATCTAAGTTAGACAACAGTCTCTTCTTTTTTGCTTGTTTTTGTTGTTGTTTTTCTCATGCAGATAGAAAAGTTTACAGATGCACAGTAAGGACAGATTTAGACAAAAAAACTCTAAATGAATGACAGTGTGTTTAATTGGGAATAGTTAATGTGGGAACAGTTCTCTAGACTGCTTTCTGAGAACTAGGTGTACACTGAGAAAATTCAGGATCAACTACCCCAGGATCCAGCAATACCACTCTTGGGAATATATCCAAGAGATTCCCTATCATACTACAAAAGCATTTGTTCAACTATATTCATAGCAGCACTATTTGTAATAGCCAGAACCTGGAAACAACCTAAATGCCCCTCAATGGAAGAATGGATGAAGAAAGTGTGGAATATATACACAATAGAGTACTACTCAGTGGTAAAAAGCAATGATATCTTGAATTTTGCATGCAAATGGATAGAAATAGAAAACACTATCCTGGGTGGGGTAACTCAGACCCCAAAAGATGAATACGGTATGTGCTCACTCATAAGTGGATTCTAGCCATAAATAAAGGACATTGAGCTTATATTTTATGATCCTAGAGAAGCTAAATAAGAAGGTGAACCCAAAGAAAAACATATAGTTATCCTCCTGGATATTGGAAGTAGACAAAATTGCCAGGCAAAAATTGGGAACTTGGGGGTGGGGGTGGGGGGTAAGGGGTCATGGGGAGAGAAAAGTAAGAAAGGGAGGATGGGGAGAGCTTGGGGAAATGGGAGGGTTGGGATGGAGGAAGGGTGGATATGGGAGTAGGGATGTATATATCTTAATTAAGGGAGCCATTTTAGGGTTGGCAAGGGACTGACTTTAGAGGGGTTACCAGGAGTCCAAGGAGATGTCCCCAGCTAGTACCTTGGGCAGCTGATGAGAGGGATCCTGAAACGGCCTTATCCTATAGCCATACTGATGAATATCTTGCATATCACCATAAAACCTTCATCTGGCGATGGATGGAGATAGAAACAGAGACCCACATTGGAGCACTGGACTGAGCTCCCAAGGTCCAAATGAGGAGCAGAAGGAGGGGGAACATGAGCAAGGAAGTCAGGACCGCGAGGGGTGCACCCACCCACTGAGACAGTGGGGCTGATCTATTGGGAGCTCACCAAGGCCAGCTGGACTGGGACTGAAAAAGCATGGGACAAACCCAGACTCTCTGAAGGGTGGCAGACAATGAGTGCTGACCGAGAAGCCAAGGACAATGGCACTGGGTTTTGATCCTACTGCCTATACTGGCTTTGTGGGAACCTAGTCTGTTTGGATGCTCACCTTCCTAGACCTGGATGGAGGGGGAGGACCTTTGGACTTCCCACAGGGCAGGGAACCCTGACTGCTCTTTGGACTGGAGAGGAAGGGGGCAGGGGAGAGAAATGGGAGGAGGTGGAAATTTTTAATAATAATAAAAAAAGTTAGCCAATAATAACCTAGAGCTACTGGTTTAAGCAGTTATTTCACTAAAAAAGAACCTATCTTGGATTAATTCAGCAGAATTTATAAGCAAATATCTTTTAGCAGCTGTTGCTCCTTCCTCAGCATTCAAACAATTCAAATAGAACATAACAATATACAGTATCCACATTCTCTGTGTATTTTCCATCTTTATGTTGCTTTACTTTAACATCTATTTCTTTTATTTTTACTTTTATTTTTTGAGACAGGTTTTCTGTATATCTTTGGCTGTCCTAGAACTCCCTCTTTGGATAGGCTGTCTTTGAACTCACAGAGATCCACCTGCCTCTGTCTTCCAAGAGCTGGGATTAAAGGTATGCACCACCACAACTTGAACTCACAGAGGTCTGCCTACCTTTATCTACCAAGTGTTTGGATTATAGGGGTGTACCACCACACCCAACTATTCTCTTTCTTTTTTATTTCAAGGACTTTAACCTTTAGCCTCCATATATTTTTAACACACTGTAAAACACTTAGAGGTTTTCTTCATCTTTGACTCTCTCTTTATTGTATATCTCTCTTTTTTCCTGACCACATGAGTCTTTAATTTGCTAAGCAGTATGGAGATGATTAAAACCGTGGCTTTGATGGCTGGATCGAGCCCATTCCTTAGTTTTCTGATATTTCAGGCTAATAGCTAAGGTACAGACTGGAGTCATGTTTATTTCCACAACTCTATGGTGTTTCAAGGTCCTTGCCAGCAAGCAAGCTGCAACAGTGTGTCCACAAACAACATTCAAATGCTCTCTCTGTAGCTGGACCTCCTGCCTCAAAGAGTCAGAGTTTGCACTGGAAGGATGGCCCAGAAAGCCAGCATTTTAAAATGGCATGGCTTTTTTCCTGCTATGGCTGAAAACCAAAAAGCATGCAGTCAGCTTTTCATCGACATCATTTATGTGTTTTGTGAGAGGACCTCTTAAAAGAGCTGCAAGGTTTTGCAGCTAGTGCTGATTCAGGAAGCCTCTCTTAAATGAAAGTGCCTGACTCTAACGAGCAGAGCCCATCTGAGAAAATGAGGCTATCAATAAGCCATGTTTTACTCTATTTTCTGTCTAGAATTACTTCCCAAGCTCTCTCAGGTTTTATGTGGATACAGTTGTCCACATAGTTGCCATTCTGTTGACTGAGGGTTTTGTCCTGCCCAGTTCCCACAGTCATTAGGTCCCAAAGATAATCATGCAGAGAGTCTACATTAGTTATTAACTGATTGGCCCATTATCTTAGGCTACTTATTAACTCTTATAACATATATTATCCCATTATTCTAGTACATGTTAGCCACATGGCTTGGCATATTTATTCTAAAGGTTTCTTGACTTCAAACTTTGAGTCTAAAAATCGTTGCTTTGGTAAAGAGGTTCTTCTTTTGTTTCCACAGAGGATGAGAACCTGTGGATTTATTCCGGACTAATGTTGTTTGACAGACCAAGACCCTCTGAAAGGTTGCCTTGAACATCCCTCAAAATTACTTCACCCAATAAACAGCAGGAAGTAGTTTGGAGAGCAACTATACCCATATTCCCAAATATTTATTATTTGTGACTGTTTCTTTACATGTAAAGGGGAATGTACTATAGAGATGAATTCTTTGAATTGGTATGAGTCTTGCTTATTGATGCAAATTTAAGATCAATTTTGTTATAATATGTATATATATTTCTGCTCTTGGTTAAAGTATTGTGATTGTGCCACTCATTTATAATTAAGAAATATAGGTTAATAGATAATCATCTATAAAATTCAAACTTGTAGTCAATTTACTTAGATTTTCTCGATATATATAGATATATTTCAAATAGGTAGGTGTTCTTCAAAACTTTCAAAGACCTATGGAGTATGGAATTTAAAATGTTTTAATAACTTACGACTTTTCATGGTAGTGAGACACATATATTCCTGGCAACTCCAATCAACTTCAAGAGAAAGATGGGCATGAAAGAGGCTCCTTATGGAAGAATGTGGCTGCCCTTTGCCCTTGTCTCCAAGAAGTCTGCCTCAGGCTACAGTGAAGAATTTTAGATTACTGCCTGAAGCTAAAGTAGAGTTTTGAATTAACTCCATTGGCAGAAGAATTCCCCAAACAGCCAAGTATAGATTCTGTCCTATGGTTATTCTAATGAAGATTTATTATGAAAGGAGCAAGTTGAGTAGGGCAAATTAAAAAGTTTAAAAGGAGGAAAAAGTGCATGAAGAAGTGGAAAGGAACTAAGTCTTGTTTTCAAAGAGAAAACCAAATTAAGAAATTGACTAAAGAGAATGGCTATGTCAGGGCAAGATACAACCCAAATAAGTTTCCAATTTGTGAGTGTAAATTAAAGAACATCTTAGAGCATGGTGTGGTGGTGTATTCTAATCCCAGGACTTGTGAGGCAGAAGCTGGCAGATCTCAGAGTTTGAGCTAGCCTGGTACATAGAGCAAGTGTTAGGACAGCCAAATTTATATGGTGAAAGACAGAAAGCTGGTGAAGCTGTAATTGAATGATAGGGGATGTTGTTTTAGCCCTTGGGTCTTTGAGGGAGCTGAAGACTAGGTAGTTTTCTTTGTTTAACAGACCCAGAAAAGAAACCCACTAAAGTGGTATAAAGTGTAAAAGTTAATTTGATATAGCAAATTACAATAAAAAATGAATTATGTTACAACTTTTGGACTCATCAAGATAGGATAGATATGGAGCATCTGTTTTTGAATTTGTCAAATGCAAATAAAATAAACTAGACATTGTTGGTATATTTAATGCCTATATGTACTGTGTGTAGTTATTGTATACATATAACACACACACACACACACACATATATAGTTTTTCTTATATTAGTTATAGCTATCATTTTATTTTAGACAAAAATGGGAAATGCAGTGATATATTATTTTTGTATTAATAAATAAAGTTTTATATATGGTCAGTGCAATGCAGTCACACTAGTCAGTCATACAGGCCAGGCAGTGGTGGCACACACCTTTAATCCCAGCAGTCACATTAGTTAGCTATAGAGGTGGGGCGCTGGTGGTGCACTCCTTTAATTTCAGCACTAGATCAGAATATAAGGTGGGATGAGACAAGAACTTGCTCTTTCTTTCAGTCTGAAAATTTCATAGAGGTAAAAACTCATTATTGGCTTTGCTGCTTTGCTTCTCTGATCTTCAGGTTGCACTCCAATATCTGTCTCTGGGGTTTTATCATTTATGTACAATGTACCTTTATAAAAAGTTAGGGTTACTCCTGCAACATTATTCATTTATATGCCTAGTAATGTTTCCAGTACTTGTACCAGGTATTCTTTTGGACCAACAACCTGCTCCCATAGCATAGAAACTTATTAATTTTGAGGCTCAACCTTATGCTAACTTTTATTTCTTGCTAGCACTTATATTTTAAATTATCCAGTTTTATTTCATCTACATTTTACGACAGGGCTTTTTTGCCTTCCTTTCTTTCTGTATGCCTTACTTTGCTGCTTCTAGTGTCTGCCTGGCAGCTGCCTGGATGTTGACACCAGATATGTCCTTCTCTTTTATCTTCATTTTCTCTTCCTTCTTCTCTCTTGAGTCTAGATTTCTCCTCCTACTTATTCTCTCTGCCTACCAGCCCTACCTATCCCTCTTCTGCCTAGCTATTGATCAGCCATTCAGTTTTTTATTAGAGAAATCAGGTGCCTTAGGCAGGCATGGTGAAAGAAACATAACACATCTTTATATTGTTTAGAAAGGAAGCAAAAACAAATGTAACACATCTTTGCCTACTTAAAATAATATTCCACAAGTACCAGTAAAATTGGTTTTAAATCAATATTTGTTGAATAATCAGCTAAAAGTTGTTATTTTTAGATACCTCATTTTCAAATAAGTTTTCTTTTCTGCCCCAATTTAATAAAAATGATTTAATTGATTGGGTGTTTTCATTATTAATAATTATGAATAAAATAAGTAAATAAGATTATTTTTGTACAGCTAATCATTTTTTTCTTTTTAAATTTATTCTTCTGCTCAGTCTCAAAAATAATGACATTATCTTAAGCCCTAAAGAGGTTCTTGGCAGTATTATGTTTCCATATGGTTTTATGTTCACAACTAATATTTTCAGTTACTTTTCATCCTTAAATTGGAAACAATATATGTATTATAATTTATTAAAAGTAAATATTTTATTTATATATAGGTTTATAACCACATACTCTATAATATATATTTTGAATTTATATAAAACAATAAAAAATTTAAAAGACTGTTTTACTAATGTTTCAGTGGTTAATAGCGATAAATCCTAAATATTTTAAGAATGTTAAATAATTAGGATATATACTTCCCTGCTCCCATATCTACCCTTCTTTTATCCCTACCATCCCATTCCCCCAAGCTCTTCCTATCCTCCCCTTCTCACTTTTCTCACCCCTTTCCCCCTTACCCCCATCCCACCCCACCCGCAAGTTCCCAGTTTTTGCCCAGCAATCTTGTCTACTTCCCATATCCAGGTGGATGACTATATGTTTTTCTTTGGGTTCACCTTCTTATTTAGCTTCTCTAGGATCACAAATTATAGGCTCAATGTCCCTTATTTATGGCTAGAAACCAATTATGAGTGAGTACATCCCATGTTCATCTTTTTGGGTCTGGGTTACCTCACTCAGGATAATGTTTTCTATTTCCATCAATTTGCATGCAAAATTCAAGATGTCATTGTTTTTTACCGCTGAGTAGTACTCTAATATGTATATATTCCACACTTTCTTCATCCATTCTTCCATTGAAGGGCATCTAGGTTGTTTCCAGGGAGATGTCCCCAGCTAGTACCTTGGGCAACTGAGGATAGGGAACCTGAAAAGACCCTATCCTATAGCCATACTGATGAATATCTTGCATATCACCATAGAACCTTCATCTGGCAATGGATGGAGATAGAGACAGAGACCCACATTGGAGCACTGGACTGAGCTTCCAAGGTCCAAATGAGGAGCAGAAGGAGGGGGAACATGAGCAAGGAAGTCAGGACCGCGAGGGGTGCACCCACCCACTGAGACAGTGGGGCTGATCTATTGGGAGCTCACCAAGGCCAGTTGGACTGTGACTGAAAAAGCATGGGATAAAACGGGACTCTCTGAACATGGTGAACAATGAGGGCTGATGGGAAGCCAAGGACAATGGCACGGGGTTTTGATCCTACTGCATGAACTGGCTTTGTGGGAGCCTAGTCTGTTTGGATGCTCACCTTCCTGGACCTGGATGGAGGGGGGAGGACCTTGGACTTCCCACAGGGCAGGGAATCAGGACTGCTCTTCAGACTGGAGAGGGAAGAGGAGTGGAGTGGGGGGAGGGGGAGAGGAGTGGGAGGAGGGAGAGGGAAATGGGAGGCGGGGAGGAGGCAAAAATTTTTTCAATAAAAAAAATAATAACAAAACAAAACAAAATTAAAGAGAAACAAGAATGTTAAATATGAGTAAGAGACCTACATTTAAGTTTTTATTGCAACTTTAGTAACGAACTAATAACAATATCAAACTTGACCCTATATCTCTCAAAAAATATAACATGGTAGCTGGTGCAAAGTATTTTTTGAAAGACAGTAGCAACTAATTTTGAGATTTGAAAACAATAACAATAAATACCAGGTTTTTCCAGAGTGAGGAGTGAAACCTCTTGAAACTTTCCTTCTCCAGTGCAGCGATTGATGTCTTCCCTTTGAAACACTTCTCTATAACTGTAAGTCTGTGTTAAGGAGCTTTTCAGAAGTGATAAATGCCTCACTTTAAGTATTCCTTACTGGCCTTTCCTGAGCCTTTGTTTTAAAGCCACTGGTGGCTGCAACATAGAACCTGTGAAACAGCCATAAAGAATATCAAATATGACTTTGGTTAAACCACTGATGTATACTGTGTTGTGGAAGGTACATAAGTCTAAAATTTTAGTATATTTCATTAGGATAAATATGTTTAAGATAAATAAATAGAAAACAACAGGGATATTCTACCTTTATATAAATATTCTTAAGCTCTTCTTTATTTTTACAAATATTTTGGGGGCTAGGAATTCTGAAGTTACCCCTCACAGTTCTTATGCACAGGGCACTATTTTCCTAAATGAGGAGATATAAAATAAGCACTCGAATCAATAAATATGTACCGTATGCTGGACAGATGGCATGTAACTTTAATCCCAGCACTTGGGAGACAGATGCAGGTGGATCTCTGTGTGCTTAAGGCCATCATGGTATGCACAGTGAGTTTGAGGTCAGCTATGCATGAAAGCCTATCTGAAAAAGCAAAGTAAATAAATCATACGTTTTAACAATATGTAATACTAAATGTTCCTGATAAAAATCCTGGGAGAACAGTTAGAAAATGGTTAGGACAAGAATTTGGGGTGTTTTTTAGATGGCATATGTAGGGAAGGACACTTGAAAGTAACATTTGGAAGCCATTCAAGGTGAGGTGAAGGGACCAGGCTGCAAGGATTGGGAAAGAACGTCAAAGGAACAGAGTAAGAAATGTGACAGTCCTTAAGTGTTACTTCAACATTGTAGAAACAATATCTATGTACTTACTACATATAAACAACTTTAGTTTATTTCCTTTCTTTGTGTGTGTGTGCGTGTATGTGTATGTGTGTGTGTGTGTGTATAGTATATGTACACATGTGTAGTAGATGCCAGGGAGGATGTCAAATGCTATGCATTATCAATCCTTATTCACTTGAGACAGGAATCCTTATTGAACATGGAGCTAGACTGCCAATCAGCACACTTAGTTTTTGACATGGGTTTGGGGGATTTGAACTGAAAACCTTATGCTTGCGCATGAGGTAATTTCATTTGCTGAGACATTTCTCTAGTCTGATTTTTTTTGTGGTTTCTTAAATAAATTGTATATCTGCTTCTTGCACTGAACATGAGCTCTTGAGTAAGAGGGTGATAATAAAAGCTACATAACATGATCCTGTCCCAGCCTTCTGTATCTAAAACAAAATATTGTTTGAGTTGTATTTTAAGTGTCATGATCGTGGGAAATACATCGAGAGAAAGGGGAAAGGTAGTAGCAGGAATGACACGTGGTATTTTGGTCCCAGCAGCTGGGTGAATAATAGCAACGTTTTCTACATAACAGTGACTGTATGAAGCTTCTGTTAAGCTTTTAGAAACTCATTTAGGAAGTTAAATAGATGGTTTAGAAAAGATGATACGAGCACTGTCAAGCTTTACAAACGAAGTTCAATATCCAGAACTTACATTGAGGAGGGATAGAGCCAAACACTGTAAACTGTCCTCTGACCTCAACACACATGGTACTGACGTACACACACACACACACACACACACACACAAATAAATGAATAATAAAAAATGTAATATTACAATTTTTACTTTATTTTTTTAAATATAAATTTAGAATGTATTAAGGGGTTACGTTGGTCATAGGTTGGAGAGTAGAAGCTATCCTAGAGGGAATGTCAGGAAAAATAAGGCTATAATTCTCTTTCGGTGAAAGTATATTTTAGTCATTTTAATTAAAATATAACTACATTATTTCTTCCATGATACCTCCCTCAAGCCCTTCACATTTGTACTACCCACTCTCAAATTGATGACTGTTTTTCCTTTGATTATTTTTTTTTATATTTTATGTATATGCACAAATATATAAATACAGTCAGCTGAGTCTGTTTTCGCTTTTGTGTATATGGTTTCAGACACTTTGCATTGTCCAACCCATTAGGGGCTCTGACTGTTGTGGATCAACATCCATCATAACACAGCATCTGTATTCTTTTTGGTTTTAAACTGCTTCATGCCCTAAATTTCTTGAAATTTTCCGAATCATCTGGTAACTAGTATCCAAGAGGGAACATCAGGGTCAATAATGACTCAATTGAAGAGAAAAAAAACTGTGAGTAGGAGTCAGAGAACACACCATGGATGGCAGGGGACTTTAGAAACACTAAAGACTACCTCTGTGGTCCACCTCTTCTAACAAAGTCCATTTCCTATTTCTGCACAAACAGTTCTACCAACTGCAGGCCAAGTATTCAAGCAGATGAGCCTATGGGGTCATTCTTATTCAAATTTCCACATATTGCTCCCTGATCTTCATAGGCTTATGTTCATATCACAGTGCAACATGCATTTTTTCCATCTTGAACAGACCCTGTAATCTTTCATAGTATCAACATTGCTTTAAATTCCGACATCCAAAGTCCCTTCTTAGACTCAAGCAATCTCTTAATTGCAATCCCCTGCAAAATAAAAAAAAATCGCATAGTTCCAACATAAAAATAAGAATTTTAAATTATCCTTACAAAAAGGAAGATTCCAGGCATAATGAGGAAATACTTGATCAAATCAAAATAGAAACCCAGCATGGCAAATTTCAAATCCATGTCTGATATCAAAAGGCTTAGATGGTTCTAACCCTCCAATTTTTCTGGCTGCAATATGCTTGCTTTGGTTCCATGCTTTATGTGCAAATCTCTATCATGTCCAACATCTTGTAATCTCAATGAAATTCAGGCTTTGCTTTTACAATTTTACACAATGAACTTTCAGGGCATCTTGCCTTCTCAGGGCCTTCATGCGGGGAATGCCCGGCAACACGTTTCCTGGCCGCAGTGCCTGTTATTAAGTATGAAGTGAGATTCTATCACCACTTTACTTGTATATCATGACTCAAAATCGGGATTAATGTGGCTACCTCTGACACATTTGGTTGCCCACTTGGGAGAGTGCTGGACTCCTTGAAGCACATTTGCAGCGACTTGTTTTGCTGTTGATTTTCAGGAGCAGAAAAGTCCTTAGGCCTTTTCCTTTCACAGTTGGAAGTTTAGCTGGGTGGGGTCTTACCCTGAGGGGCTATTGTCTTCACTCAAGTGAAATTTGGTCTTTCTTCCTCACTTTCAGCTCAAGTCTCATTCTGCTCCTCTTTAAACTGTACATTTTGCTTTTCCTTTTGCCCTCCTTGCTCCTTTTCACTGTAGACTTGCACATGAGGGATTAGCAATAGCCAGCATCAATATGAGGTCCTGAAATCCATTCTTCCAGAGGAGTTAGCCCATTTCTTTTCAGTTCTGCCACAGGGCAAGGGCAGAATGTAGCCAAACTCTTTCGAATGTCACAGGATGGCTTCCAGCACAGTTTGTATTAACATTCTTGTTTCCCTCTCAAGCCTTGTGAGCTTGTCCTCCATAGTCCCCAAAACTACTGACTTTTGAGATCCTTCTAGGGTGGCCTGTTAAGCTCTGCTTCGGGCATCCCCATACTTTTCTACCCCAAAGTACCAAAGTCTTACACATTACTTTCCAAATCAGCATGATCAGGACAGAAACAGTAATAATCCAATCCCTGGTACCAACTTCTGCCTTTTCTATTACTTTTCTATTGCCGTGTTAAAGCACTACAACTAAAACATATAAAGGAAGACATAAATGGGTTAGTTTCAGAAGGTTAGAGCCCGTGGTGGTGGACCTAAGATATGGCAATAGGAACAACTGAGAGCTCACAGGTCAAAACTGAAATCCCAAGGTAAAAAACTCACTGTGGATGGGAGGAGGCATTTGAAGCCTCAAAGTCTGCCAGTGACACACCTATTCCAAAGCTGCAACACCTAATCCTCCCCAAATATCTATACTAACTTGGTATTATGTATGCAAACACTTGAGCATTTATAGTAGTCATTTTAATTCAAACTACCATGACTACTTTATTAGTTTGAAGAAGAAAATTGATTTCTTATACATTATAAAAAGTGATAGAGATAGTTGCTTCAGGCGGAGAACAAAGAATCGCCCCAGAGAGTGCTACAGTAAACAAACCACAAACAGATTGACGTCCTATCTTTGGTTCAGAGATTATCTTAAAGTTTTTGCATATATTAATTACATTATGCCTCTGGAGGCACCACATAGCTAATAAGTGACAAAGCTGTCTTTTGCAATAATATAAAGCTGCTTAAAATTCCATACTACTAATCCTTAGTCTCTATTGACCTAAGTAAATAGACATTTCTGCCAAGACAAAGGATTTAGAAAATGGAGTGGTTGCTAGTCAACTGCTTCAGGCTCTGTTAATGGCAAAGCATTAATTGGTAATGTCTTCATTAATCAGAAATAAGACTGTTGATCCTTCAAAAAATAGAAATTGAGAGTCAACAGTGAAGGGTTCTTATTGTACGCACCTATCTGCTATATCCAATCATTACAGAGTTGGGTCCCCATGGCAAAATATTGCTAGCTTGTGATACTGGTAAAATGGAGACCAGGGGGAATCTCAGGCCACATAACAAAATTTAATCTAATTTATTTTTTAAGGTACAGAAAACTTAACTTAGAAATTTTCTTAGAAAAGCCTTTGAGGAACAATAAAGGAAAGTGAAGTTGCTTTTTGTATTCTGTAAGATAATCCCTATCCACAATTCCCTCCTGCTCTGCTTCATAAGCCATGTTGTGACCACTTGAGTTGAACTTTTCTTCGTTTCCAGCTTAAATTTCTATGATCGTGCTCTGTACTCTGTTGTAAAATAAGACCTTTTCAAAATGGACTTGATCTAGTTTTATTTTAATGGATCCCAAACTGAATCATAATGTACCATGATTTTCTACGTCTTAATTTCTCTAAAGTTATGGGGAGAATGAATGAGCTTACCTGTAGGGGATGATATTGTTAGGAGCAATTGTATATGTATAGCACACTCTTTTCTACTGAGAACAATGGATGATACTAGTCAGAAGCCAGAGGCAAGTCCATGTTTACAAATGCTTTTAAATGCAGATAGTTCTTTATTTTCAATAATACTAGAACAATTGGTGACATGAAGTCAGACCAATAATTTGCATTCAATTGTCAATCTCTGAGGATTCTATAACCAGGTTTGGGCTTACAGTAAAATTGAGGCTGAGGAGCAGAACTTTCAATGTAGTTCCCATTCCCACACAGGAAAAAGCAGGATTTCTTCTTTTCTTGTTATGTTAACAAAAAACTAATCCCGGTTTTCAAAAGCTATCCATCTCTTCGGGAATAACTAATACTTCGATTTATTCATAAAGGAAAGTGTTGGATGAGTAATTGCTACTGTAGATTTTATATTAAAAATTTCCCACTGTAGAAACTATAATTATAAAAAGTCAACTTAACATAAACTACTGTAGAGTTTGATTTAAATACTGATTCATGTGTGTGTGTGTGTGTGTGTGTGTGTGTGTGTGTGTGTGTGTTTGTGTGTGTCTGTAAGGGCAAGCATGATTTGCCACAGCCAGCTGGCCCGAATATATCCCACAGGTTCTTCTATCTCAGCCTCCCACCTGGATGTGGCAGTTTAGAGAGTACAGGTGCACACCAGCACATCTGTCTCTGCCTTCCACCTGGATGTGGGAGTGTAGAGACTGCAGGTGCACACCAGCACATCTGTCTCCAACCTGGATGGGGGAGTATAGAGACTGCAGATATATACCAGCACATCTGTCTCCACCTCCCACCTGGATATGAGAGTGTAGAGGCTGCAGATGCATGCCAGCACATCTGTCTCTGCCTTCCACCTGGATGTGGGAGTGTAGAGACTGCAGATGCACACCAGCACATCTGTCTCTGCCTCCCACCTGGATGTGGGAGTGTAGAGACTGCAGGTGCACACCAGCACATCTGTCTCTGCCTCCCTCCCACCTGGATGTGGGAGTGTAGAGACTGCAGATGCACACCAGCACATCTGTCTCTGCCTTCCACCTGGATGTGGGAGTGTAGAGACTGCAGATGCACACCAGCACATCTGTCTCTGCCTCCCACCTGGATGTGGGAGTGTAGAGACTGCAGATGCACACCAGCACATCTGGCTTTTTGCCTGGGTTCCAATGGTCAAGGTCAGGTCATTAGGTTTGTGCAGTTTGTGCTTTTATTTGTTGGACTATTGCTGTGGCTCCTAATGTTGAATTTAAGGAGATGTGAAATATTAGTTTGGTATTTTTGAATTACAAGTGATCTTTGTGCAATTTTAAACATATTATTTCTTTTTACCCTGTGTCCTGGTTTTCCTATACATGGAAGGAAACTAATAAGAGTAAAACTTCAATTGTTATAGGGAAATAATAGTGTGTGGAAGAAATATTTTTTAGATAAAGGGTGATAGTAAGTTTAAGACAGTTTATATTATATTTTTCCTTTTTTAAATCATTATCTCCCTATTTTACATATCAATCAAAATTCCCCCTCCCCCTCCTGCCCCACCCACTTTCTCACCATCCCACACCCCATCCACTTCTCAGAGAGGGTAAGGACTCTCATGGGAAGTCAACAAAATCTGTCATATCTGTTGACTCTCTAAAGGTACATTTCTTAATTTCTGTCCAGAAGAGAAAACAGGAGTACTTTTGTAAAATCGTGAATATCATTAATGACTTGGTATAGAACTAGGGAGAAATGCAGTCATTTAGTAGAGACATTAATACATCTCTTTATAGTAAAAATTAATGCTCTCAATTGAAAACTAGTAATAAATAATATTTACATTTTTATTTCTGAAAAATGGTAACACAATGTGAATGTAGACAAGTTTGTTAAAACTTAAACAGCCTATCACATGCCTTAATTTTTAAAAAATTGTAGGTGTGCATGTGTGTGTGTGTATTTGTGAGTATTGAAAAAGACCTTGGTACCTTGTGCTTGGAATGCAAACACTCCATCACTGATCACTGAAATATATCCCTGGGTGTGTTGTTCATATTGACTTTTGAGACAAGATTTTGCCAAGTAAATTGTCTTTTTAATCTTTAACTTACTCTATATCCAGGATGGCCCTGAGTTCGCAATCTTACTGCTTAAGTCTCTAGAACATCTCGATTATAGGCTTAGACCACTAGCTACTAGCATTTCTCATATTTTGAAGATTAGATAGAACCTGAGTTTGTTAACATAATCACACACACATACACACTGACATTTGATAAATGACATAATATTCATGCAGCAAATTTTTTGCTTACTGCTGCATAAAAGGTATTAGTGTTGCATCAGTGCCAACCCTCTGTTATTTGTATTAACTTAAGAATAAAAGTAAATAAAGAACAACAGATGTGTTAAAGATTGAAACAGATAATGGTATGCACCAAATGTTGAACATATTACCAATAGCTCATTTAGTTATTTTTACGGTGGGTTTGGTCACCAACTGGAAGGCTCATAATCTGTCTGCTAATAATCCTTTTATGTTTCCATTTTCACTCAGAAAATTTTCCTTGGAAAGTAGGAAAGCCTGGACTGACTAAGAAATCTAAATAATTTCGAAGAACTGGGGCAGCTAATTCAACTCTAAAAGTCCTTAATATGTTCATTAATGCTGCAAGCAGAAACAGAAATGTTTAATGTTCACATTTTATGGAAAATAAATTTGTCTCTGTGGAAATCTATCAGGGATAATACTGCTAAATTGTTCTGATCTGCAATAACACGCTGAAGAGGAAATGGCAGGCAAAATCCTCATGTCATCTGTCTCTCTCAACAGCCACCCCCACATGCAATTAAAAGAGAAAGATGACAGGATGTTCAAAAATTAGTGAACTATGTTATTGCTTTATAGAAATCACTAATTCTATTTCCATTCTGTCGCTAGTCTAGACAAATGTACCTGCCATTCACACTCGTCTCCCTGTTGGTTCCCATTGTCAGTTTGACACAATATAGAGTCACTTGGGAAAAGTGACCTTCATCTGAGAGAATTTCCAGCTTGGTCTCATCTGTGAGCCTGTCTGTGGGGCATTGTCCTGATTTTATTTGATGTTCTGATTTCAATATGATATATGTTCCAACCCCTGTGGATACTTTCACTGTTAGGCAGCACAGGCCAGTAAGTGAGCTAGGAAGTAATATTCCTCCATGGTTCCGACTTCAGTTTCTGCTTGCTGTGTTGTATATCACTTATGTGAAAACTGGATCTGGCTTCT